>NC_039365.1:21796278-22072604 GCF_003573695.1 Papaver somniferum | reverse complement strand
ACTTTGGAATTTAAATTTTGGGACATTATTTTTCATACCCTACGGAAGGGTATTATTAATTAAAAAAAAAAATTATATACAAACTGTGTGCAGGGAAGGACGACGATTACTATATCGTCTCGGCCCCTCGGGTTCGTACATGACATAGGAGTCGTGGCCCGAGTCGACTTCAACGGTTCATCCCCCGTCTGGTATGGGAGGTAAGTCCATCGAAACACTCGCGAATCTCCTGTAAACGAGTTACTGTATTCCTTAAGGTGATTCATTGATTGAGGACGAATTTGGACTGTTTTTAAATTCCTAGTAAAGGGAAAGGCCTGGCCAATACAAGATAAGGGTTCGTATTTCATCACCGCTCCCTTCTTGCCCGCCTTAGGAAAACGAAACCTAACGCGAACCCAAGCTTAAAACTTGACTAGAACGAGACCGATAGGGTAACGCGCTTATTAGGAAAAAATTTCGAAGGATATTGGTTACTTTCTTAAGCACACCTCAAAGTTCAAGAAGGTTATTGTGAGTTGAAATGAACCGCCTTGTAACGTCGTTGAGGCCTTGGGTATCAAAGCTCCATTGAGCTTCCCTCGCCTCAAGTTTCCTCACATTAGCTCGGATTGATTCCAGAGGGGTTTGCTCAAACTGTAACGAATTTCCCTTCGAGAGATAGAAGCAAGTCTAGAAACAATCTAAGTTAAGCCATCATGCTTTTTTAGAAATCTTTAGGTTTGTCTTGGTGGAGTCGAGTCGCCCTTGTTTGTGGTTGTGTAGAATTCCCTTGCAATTAAGAATGTCGAACCGGTATGATAGAAGCCAATACAATGAGTATCGACCTGAATTTGAATATGGACATCATCAGTTTTATGACCATGGTGGGAATAGTAGTTGGGAACGCCAACCTTTTCAAGGTTATGGTTCATACCATAGTGAGCCCAATTACTATCCACACACGAATTGGTCTTACGAGCAAGAAAATCAGGAATATTATAGTACTAGTCATGCGTTTTTGGAAAATTACTTAAAAACTAGTCCTGATAATGACATTTCTAAACATGTTCAACTCTAGAAGAAACCTACCAACAAGTTCGAAGGGAGTATGAACGTGCAGTTAGTTCAAGAGAAGAGAGTACACAACGGTCTAAGATATTCAATGAGACTTGTGAACATATAAGTGTTACGCTCAGTGAAATTCAAGCACGTTTAGAGGCAAAAAATGAACAGTTAGCTAATGCTGCTCGAAATAATCTAAATTTCCAAAATAGTGTTTCCAATTCTACCCTTGATATCAATAGTGAATATTTTCCCAATCTAGAGGACGAGGTTAGAATAAAAGACACTACTTTAGATGAGGTTCATGATGATTATGATGAAGATAATATTGATGAAGAATCATACATTTGTAGGCATAGTGAGAACTAGTTACTCCATTTGAGCTTCATAATGATAATATTATTTCTGGTTCAGATCCCAATAATTTTAATGATTATTCACCTATTCAAAAGGATGTGGATCTGACTAGAGATACCACCGTTTTAGACGATGTAGTTCATGATCCTTTAGCCTACAGAGTATTGGAAAATCCATTATTTGATGAAGTTATTAATGGATCGGAGGAAGTAACTTTAATTAACACCTTAGTTAATGAGCTTTTATTAGAAACTTTCTCTTATAATCCTTTATATGATGATGGTTTAGAGGAACCGGTTTATCTTGAGAATTCTTTTTTCGAGTCGAACGATTTGGAAACAGTAGTCTTAGATGAACTCGTAGACATTAGTGAGGATGAACCTGACTTAGAAGAATCAATTGCCCATTTTCAGGAATCTAATGACCTAGAAATTAGGGAGATTGTGACCAGTCTATCTAGAGACGCCGAAAACTCTAAGTTTGGGGGTGATTATTGTTCTCCGTGTGCTTTAACTCTTAAAAAGGTCCCTCACTTGGGACTTGACATAAATGTCTCGACCATTCTAAAAGATTATCTTCATACACGTTTTCCTGAATCTAATGGTGTCCATAAGGAAATTCAGTCGTTAGAAACCCATCCTCTGGTTGATGTGGTTTACCCAGGCTATGATTCCAAGATCGATTTTGTTTTCCCACCAAAAACTTTTCTACCAATTGTGGGAACATATGAGTTTAAAATGTGTCAATTTTTAAGTTTTGAGACTAAACTTAATTATTTTAGGAGATTAGGGTCGACACATTTGTTTAAGGAAGACTATCACTCTCTGGCTTGTGGTAGTCTCCTTTTGTCAGCTCTTTTTGGTTTTGAAGACCCACAGTTATTCCGATTACTGTTATACGGTTCGAGTTGACTAAACCTTTCCTAAGTCTGGCTGAAGACTTTAAACTTAGCACTTCTTGGGAGGTAACCCAATGCGACACGGGAATATCTTTCCTTATCTCTTTTGCTTCATTGGTAACAGTTTCTCCTTGTTCATGTTTTTAATTTTATGTTTAGAACATTGAGGACAATGTTAGGTTTAAGTTTGGGGGTATGGGAGAAACTTTTTAGTTGCATAATAAATAAACTCCAGAGCCTAGAAATTTATGCTTATTTAGGATGGCACTAACCAATCTAAGTGGATGGAAGCATTTTGGTTTTAGGAGTTGAGGGACCAATATGACTAGATGGAAACATCTAAGAGTCTATTCATAAAAGCACAGAGCTCAGTTGTTAGAAATAACATGATAATTTCGCCATATCTCGTTGAGTCCTTTTCATTTATGTTTCTATTTTTATTTTTAAAATATGTTTCTTTAGGTGATTAGGTGGGGCTCACGATTCAAGTTGTTACCACTGCTAGGGTAAAATAGAGTGACTGAGTATTGAAAAAAAAAAAAAGTTTTAGACCAGACCATTTGACCAAACGGAATAAAATTCAATAAAGTCGGCCACTGGAACCCTTGTATATTCCAGTTGTGTTGACATAGAGTTAGGATTATCGAACACTGGTTCCCTTGTATATGCCAGTGATTTGATATTAGTCAGACTATCTCAGTCATTTAGGATAGGTTTATTTTGGCAGTGGCCTTCAGACAGATATGAGAAACATCGTTCACCTAGTTAACATCAAAATAATCTATATTTTCTATATCCATCTCTTAATCTATCCATATGATTAGTCTGACTCCGAGTATGATGTCTATCGTGAAACTATCTTATTAGAGCTCTGTCACTTATATGAATTTTAGTATACTTGGGTGTAAACTCGTATACAGCAATTGGAATTTCGCATCAGGGTACTTCCTCCTGTAATTAATAAGTATGCCAACCAAGGAGGTTCTTTAGTGCTTTCCAAGATTTTGCGTAGATAGTTAGGGTCTGGAGTAATGATTTTGTGGGTATATCTCTGGTAAGCCCTCCCGAGACTATAACTCGGCAACTAGGGACACCTAGGGGTTTAAAGGATTATTGCATATGCTAAATGCAATCGATGATGCCTGCGAAAGTGAGTTAGGATTTTATTTTGTAGTTTTGATTTGCTCGGGACTAGCAAATAATAAGTTTAGGGGTATTTGATAGACGCATTTATTTGTCTAATATATCTCATTTTTATATACTGTTAGTGCCCATTTTTGTACTTATTATGGTGTTTTATTTATTTATAGGTGTTTTTAGAGAAATAATACCTTGCGGCGAAATTGGTTAAAAATGCGGCGTTTGGAGCTCCGTTGATAGCACACCGGAAGTACCCCAGAAGTGCACCAGAAACATCCAAGAAATGTTCTGGAAGAACCCAGAAAAATTACTATTTCCATCCAAAATTACTATTTCCACCCCCAATTTCTAAAGGGACACCCGTAAAGGATTAGGGGGAGGACACTTTTCTTCTCATAATTCAAATTTTGGAAAAAGGCGGGAAAATATTTCTTTTCACTGGCAGTTGGGTTGATCGATTTTTGGAGGGGTTAGAGTTCGATTAAACCTATGATTTTCAATGGGTATTTGTGATATGGATAGAGGAAGACATTTTGGGTGTTAGGATCGATCATAATTAATACTACAACAACTAACTCCAATATAATTTTCTATAGAATCAACTAGACAGTCAGACTCAATCTAGCTTAAAGTATATCAAGGAGTTAATATCTCTCTCTTGTTTTGATTTACTCGAGCTAATAGAAATCAGCGAGTCTTTAATCAAACACAAGGAATAACTTGGATGGTACCAGAGACCAATACCCAAGGATCAATCAATAACAATCAATAACCAAAGGTTGGATTACTCTAATTGATGATCTAACGCACAACCTGTATTATTTCAATTATAATGATAAAACAATATAATGCAAAAATTGAAATAACACAGACACCAGAAATTTTGTTAACGAGGAAACTGCAAATGCATAAAAACTCGGGGACCTAGTCCAGATTGAACACACACTGTATTAAGCCGCTACAAACACTAGCCTACTCCAAGCTAACTTCGGACTGGACTGTAGTTGAACCCCAATCAATCTCCCACTAATCCAAGGTACAGTTATGCTCATACGCCTCTGATACTAGCAGGATACTACGCACATGATTCCCTTAGATGATCTCACCCACAACTAAGAGTTGCTATGACCCAAAATCGCAGGCTTTGACAACAAACAAATCTGTCTCACACAGACAAGTCTATCAAAGGATCAACCTGTCTCCCACAGATAAACCCTAAAGGTTTTGTTCCGTCTTTTGATAATAATCAAGGTGAACATGAACCAATTGATAATCCGGTCTTATATTCTCGAAGAACAGCCTAGAGTTATCAATCACCTCACAAAAATCTTAATCGTATGGTAGTAAAACAAGATGTTGTGGAATCACAAACAATGAGATAAAGTTATTTGTGATTACTTTTTATATCTTGCCTATCGGAGATATCAATCTCAAGCCAATCAATCTGATTGTACTCGTACGATAGAAGATGCAAGATCAGATCATAAAACTATGATAAAAGCAGTATCGGTTTGGCTTCACAATTCCAATGAAGTCTTTAAGTCGTTAACCTATTTTTAGAAGAAGAAAACCAAAGGTTAAAGGAGAATCGACTCTAGCACGCAAACTAGTATCACACTTAAGGTGTGGGGATTAGTTTTGCACAATACTAGATGTCTCCTTTATATAGTCTTTCAAATCAGGGTTTGCAATCAATGTTAGCTTAGTAACAAAGCATTCAATATTCACCGTTAGATGAAAACCTGATTTAGATTCAAGCTAATATTTCTCAACCCGTTAGATCAAAAACTTAGCTTGTTACAAACACTTGACAATGCACGCTTCTAGGTTTGTTAACCGTACCCAAACATATACACTTGTTGGTTCAACAATAGTTAACCAAGAGGTTAGCTATATGAGCATTTCATATCAACCACGTTCTTCTTCACCATAACTAGTTCAAATGACTTCAAATGAACTAGTTAGAGAGTTTTTCAATTGCGAGAAAATCTTATGTACTACACAAGACACAATTGAAGCCAAGATGATTTGATTCACTTAAATCGGTGCATGAAATTTTATAGCCACGGTTTGCAAACTGTATTCCTTAGTATTTTTAAGTTTAAGTTCAGAAATCATCTTCAGATATATAACCTTCTCAAATTTGTAGACTAGGTTCGCGGACTTAAGTTACCGAGCAGAGTTTACAAACTCCAGCATAAATTCTCGGGTATGAGAACTTCGCCGGTTCGCGGACTGGGTTCGCGGACTTAGCTTCACACAAGTATTTTGTCAACTCCAGCAGAAATTCTCGGGTTTGAGAACTTCGGCAGTTTGCGGACTGAGTTCTCGGACTTGGCTCACGCCATTCTTCCGGTTCTCTTGATCAACAAAGTTCGCAAACTTTGGTTCAAGGAATAGGACTTATACATAATTTTTTTTCTACAACAATTCTTATGTCCACCATTTGTTATGTAATCTAAACTCTCATTTTTAATCATTGAAACATTCTTAGAGGACGTTATATAGTTGTTACACCATTTCTTATCAAAGCAATTTTTAAGATGATTGAAACATATCATGACTTTCGTCACATGGTAAAGATAAACTTGATCGAAGCGAAAATCTTACCAACACATATTTCGAGATATAATTAGGCGAGGTATACGTGGCTCGAAATACCAAATGTGTATAATCAAAGTCTATATATATAGCATACGACTTCTTATCTCAAAGAGTAGGAGATAGAGTAGATAGACTTTTGAGTGATAGATAAGTTCAAGTCTGCACATAACTTTTTGTCGAGAAGTTCCACCGGTTCCTTGAGTAGTTCTTATACTTGTATGATGAATCTCCATGAAGTCCTTGAGCTCAACTACACTTTCTATCCTAGTCCGAGACTTAGCTATAATAGACTAGAAATCAAGACTTATAGTTTTGATCACTAACATTTATAAACATGCTTGAGATAGAAATGCATGCGAGTTCGACCGAGCAATGCTCTAACAATCTCCCCCTTTGTCAATTTTAGTGACAAAACTATCAATACATATGGAATACAACAAAGATAAATAAACTTTAGTAGCTCCTATTCCACATGTCTAAACTACAACATTCCTCGAAATCTTCGTCACTTCCAAGTACTCCAATGATCCCAAAGGTTGTAAGTTTAGCATCACCGTTGTTGAAGATCCGTAGGTATAACAATGAGAAAACATATTTCTCGATCAGTGTTATACAGTGTCATAGTATTATTACACAGCGTAAAAGTTCAATTGTATCACTCCCTTTTAGTCAATACTCCATCTCACATGGAAACCACTCCGCCTTACATAATGATCCGAAAACCATATGTATTTGTAGTGTGAACTACATATTAATTCTCCACCTTTTTGTCAATAAAATTGGCAAAGGTACAAGAAGGGGATCATAATAAAATTTCCGAGAGAGACATTTCATGATAAAAGAAAAAAAAAATACATACCAACTAATTTAGATGCAATCATAAAGCCGAAGCTAAATGCATTCATCAAGGAGTTTAAAGATACAAGATAACCCCTCTAAAATTCCACAGCCGCACACCTCTCAAGATATGACCATTAAGCACAAGTTCAAAAGAACTCTCCCCCATTAGATGTCATTCATGAAAGAACAACAAGAGCGACCTTAATGTCAAAAGAAAAAAAGGATTTTATTGGACACTAAAAACCATGAGAACGATTTTCTATATCCAAAGAACTTAATCAAATTAATCACAAGTAAACCCATGATTAATTTAATCGGAATACACAATCAAATTAAACACAAGAGGTGATCAATTCAATTGATTATGCTCAACATAAGAAAACTTATGGAGACACGAAAATACTCAACTAGATTAATTACAAGAGAACCCATAATTAATCTAATTGGAATACGCAACCAAACTAATCATAAAAGTAATCAATTTAATTGTCATTTGTTTTGCTCGACATAAGAAAACTTACGGAGCAATAACTAAATAACCAAACAATATGATTAATTTAATTCAATATGCTCGACATAACATATCTCATGGAACACCAACTAAGATAAAAGATCAACTTGGTTGTATATTGCTCAACATAAGATACATTACGGAGCCTTACGGTAATACATAAAATATGGATCAGGGATGATCAATATTACGGAATACACAAGGATTCATTCTATCTTCAATCACTATTTGCATAACGACAATTAATAGACATAATCCTTGAAAACAAAAGATTTTAACCTATCTTCCATCAAATGTTTGACAATATAGCCTTAACTTTTGTATTTGTCAAAAGTCTATTCATTCTTTTATCAGTACGTGAATACTGATCACAAATGACTTTACTTTTGACAGAGTATGGGACAAACATAGTTCACGGACGTAAACACTAATATCCCATAACAAATTGCAATATATCAAATCATAAAGATTAATACTGCAAAACATCATCCTACAAATATTTTTATAATTTAAAACAATAAACATACAAAAAAGAACAAGAAGATGAAACATAATAGCTATGTGTAGTCACATTCATTGTTATTCAAAGCACTAGTTATTCTTCCAACTAAACAAAAAATAAGACATACTAGGCAACAATAAGAATATGAATTACTCATCTTCTTCCTCATCGGAGATACTCCAAGATGCTTGAATTGCGTTCAAATCTTCCTTGAGCTCGGGAAACTTTGTTGCAACCAAAGACAATTGCTCTTGGACACACTTCACTCTTGAATTAACCTTACACACACCCTTATGAATTTTTTGAAGAAGGCTCACGGTGGTAGGGTCACTGAAATCAAGAGAAGCGATTCTTTGTCGCTTGCAATCATTTTCCCTTATGCGCCTAAAGGTACACGGACGAATCGGTTTGGGAACCCCAAGAGATTTTCCAATTGAATCAAACCCACGATCATGGCAAATTTGACCGATCAAGCATGGGTATCCAAACGTCTTGACGGGTGAAGTCATCGAAATCATTTGAGAGATAATAAAACCACAAATATCGAGACTAGGAACTCCCGATTCAAGGAAATAGACCAATTCCGCAAACTCATGACTCCACCAAGAATTTTCAATTGTAGAGGGACAAAGATTGGGGATACCAAGTTTTCCAAAATCCATCAAAGCAATACTAATATTATTAGTAGGGAACTTTCCTTGACTCCAAACGACCTTCTTCCCACAAAGCCCAACTGAGATTTCATCACATGATGGACGTTCATCACTTGGTCTAGGAAGCCATACGTTCCCTAACGGGATTTTGGTAATCCTTGAAATTAATTCTCTATCAACAAGAAACATTTCTCTACCAATCATGGATTTGAACTCCATCTTGTTGTAATCAACATCATGAATGTTGGCATAGAAAATCCTTGTAAGAGAATTAAATCCTTGACCAAGACCATCAAAGATATTTCCAAGCTTGAATTTTCTAAAGCATGCCAAATCCTCTTCATGCCCATTAGAGAAAACCAATTTCTTTTCTAGAATGAAACATTTTGAAGCAATCTTATCAAACATTCTATCACAAGAATCATCCATAAACCTAATTCTAATAGAGTTCTGGTCACAAGGAGAATTCAAGCTAGAGGATTTTGAGCTTTTAGAACTCTTTTTTGTGCTTCTAGGATTCATCATAGGTCTAGAAATAAGAAAAGATCAAGAGAAATTTACTTACTTGGAGTGAATCTTGAACACCCTTTCTTTCAATTTCTTCAAGGAGGCTTTAATGGTGGAAACACTCAAAACCCTAGAGGTTCACGTACGCGGACTGTTTAAGGTGATGAAGACGTCCGCGAACTTCTTTTATATACCCTACATGGGCTTTGACCCGTGCACGAACCGTGACCCATTTGAGGAGTAGGAATACAAAGAACAAGTGAAAAAGTACCTAATGAAAATATCTTATCACAAAAACATATGAAAACAAAAAATCAACCTGTTACTTGCCTCATTTCAAGTTATATAAAAATGGGGTAGAGCCAATCCTGAAATCAAATGTTGGAAACTGCATATGATTTCCCATGCAATTTTTTTGGTTGATATTTGTACCCAGAGTCAGGAGTATAATCATAATGATAATACTTAGAGTCATGTGGGTCCTTTTTCTTATGACAAAGAGAAGACCTTTTCTGACAAATGGTTCCTCTGCTCAATTCATACGAATCCTTTTTATCGGCTTCACATGAATCGGTGTTGGGAATAGTTTGTGCATCATTAGAAAATGATTTGACAGGCACAACACTCTTGTCAGAAAACTTCAAATTCTCTATGGAATTAAGCTTTTCTAAGAATTGCAAAACACTTTCAAACGCTCTGAACAGCTCCTTGTCAATGGAACCTTAACGGTAGTATTCCTCAAAGAAATTAAGAGTAATTCTCGTGAGAGTCCATACCCTTGAGCGTTGACCATGTTTTCTTCGACAATTCTTTTTATTCTTTTCCTTAGATTGTTTCTTCACCTCTAGATTTTTTGACATGCTAGATGGTATAGGATTATCATGTGCATTGATGGGAATGTAGTGTGATAATCTCTGATAAAACCTTTAAGGAACTCTGGTGTGCGTTACAGATGCCACGAGCAATCCTCCCAAAAATATTTCCCATAGGAATAGACTTTTGAGGATCGAACAAACACAAACTTATAACGTTTTATGTGTTTGCCCGCTCTGATACCAATTGAAAAAACGAGGGTCTAACAACACCACCCAATATTTCTATTAGCAATCTGTATGGACTAACTCCAATATACTTTGCTAGAGAATCAACTAAACAGTCAGACTCAATCTATCTTAAAGTATATCAAGGAGTTAATATCTCTCTCTTGTTTTGATTTACTCGAGCTAATAGAAATCAGCGAGTCTCTAATCAAACACAAGGAATAACTTGGATGGTACCAAATACCAATATCCAAGGATCAATCAATGACAATCAACAACCAAAGGTTGGATTACTCTAATTGATCTAACGCACAACTTGTATTATTTCAATTATAAAGATAAAACAATATAATACGGAAATTGAAATAACACAGACACCAGAAAAAATTTTAACGAGGAAACCGTAAATGCAGAAAAACCCCGGGACCTAGTCCATATTGAACACACACTGTATTAAGCCGCTACAGACACTATCCTGCTCCAAGATAACTTCCGACTGGACTGTAGTTGAACCCCAATCAATCTCCCACTGATCCAAGGTAAAGTTATGCTCCTACGCCTCTGATACCAGCAGGATACTACGCACTTGATTCCCTTAGTTGATCTCACCCATAACTAAGAGTTGCTACGACCCAAAATCGCAGGCTTTGACAATAAACAAATTTGTCTCACACAGGCAAGTCTATAAAAGGATCAATCTGTCTACCACAGATAAACCCTAAAGGTTTTGTTCCCTGTTTTGATAATAATCAAGGTGAACAGGGACCAATTGATAATACGGTCTTATATTCCCGAAGAACAGCCTAGAGTTATCAATCACCTCACAACAATCTTAATCGTATGGTAGCGAAACAAGAAATTGTGGAATCATAAACAATGAAACGAAGATGTTTGTGATTACTTTTTATATCTTGGCAATCGGAGATATCAATCTCAAGCCAATCAATCTGATTGTACTCGTACGATAGAAGATACAAGATCAGATTAGACAACTACGATAAAAGTAGTATCGGTCTGGCTTCACAATCCCAATGAAGTCTTTAAGTTAGATGTCTCCTTTATATAGTCTTTCAAATCAGGGTTTTCAATCAATGTTAGCTTAGTAACAAAGCATTCAATATTCACCGTTAGATGAAAACCTGATTTAGATTCAAGCTAATATTTCTCAACCATTAGATCGAAAACTTAGCTTGTTACACACACTTGACAATGCACGCTTCTAGGTTTGTTAACCATACCCAAACGTATGCACTTGTTGGTTCAACAATAGTTAACCAAAAGGTTAACCATAACTAGTTCAAATGACTTCAAATGAACTAGTTAGAGAGTTGTTCCATTGCAAGAAAATCTTTTGTACTACATAAGACACAATTGAAGCAAAGATGATTTGATTCACTTGAATCTGTTCATGAACTTTTATAGCCACGGTTTGCAAATTGCCTTCCTTAGTCTTTTTAAGTTTTAGTTCAGAAATCATCTTCAGATATATAACCTTCTGAAGTTCGCATACTAGGTTCGCGGACTTAAGTTACCGGGCAGAGTTTACAAACTCCGGCAGAAATTCTCGGGTATGAGAACTTCGCCGGTTCTCCGACTGGGTTCGCGGACTTAGATTCACGCAAGTAGTTTGTCAACTCCAGCAGAAATTCTCGGGTTTGAGAACTTAGGCAGTTCGCGGACTGAGTTCGCGGACTTGGCTCACGCCATTCTTCCGGTTCTCTTGATCAACAAAGTTCGCAAACTTTGGTTCAAGGAATAGGACTTATACATAAATGTGTTTCCACAACAATGCTTATGTCCACCATTGATTATGTAATCTAAACTCTCATTTCAATCATTGAAACATTCTTAGAGGACGTTATATAGTTGTTACACCATTTATCGTCAAAGCAATTTTCAACATGATTGAAACATATCATGACTTTCGTCACATGGTAAAGATAAATTTGATTGAATCGAAAAGCTTACCAACACATATTTCGAGATATATATAGGCGAGGTATACTCGACTCGAAATACCAAATGTGTATAATCAAAGTCTATATATATAGCATACGACTTCTTGTCTCAAAGAGTAGGAGATATAGTAGATAGAATTTTGATTGATAGATAAGTTCAAGTCTTCACATACCTTTTTGTCGAGAAGTTCCACCGGCTCCTTGAGTAGTTCTTCTACTTTTATGATGAATCGTCATGAAGTCCTTGAGCTCAACTACACTTTCTATCCTATTCCGAGACTTAGCTATAATAGACTAGAAACCAAGACTTATAGTTTTGATCACTAACATTGAAAAACATGCTTGAGATAGCAACGCATGCGAGTTCGACCGAGCAATGCTCTAACAGAAATGATTCCAAGAAGCTGATTAACAAAGGGTTTCTGAGCATTGAGATTTAACTCCAGCTGATTCAACAACTGACAGAGGAGGTCCCCGTTCTCCGAGGGAATGGGATTCACATCTTTTGAAAGAGTATCATCAGACTTGTGAGACATAATTTCAAGCTTCATCATCACCAAAGCAAAAGAACAGCAAACTTAAGGAGGCTTCGAAAGGAAAACAACTGGAACCAAAACTAGTAAAAGAAAAGAGGAACGAATTCACAAATTAGTATTCAGAATCAACAAAACAACCATTTATAAAACAGATCTAGAGTCCTATTAGAGATCTTAGAAAATGAAAGAAAATGTAGAAAACAAAAGGATTTAAGACGATCTGCTACAGAGATTAGGGAAACTGAGCAATTCACTAATAGACACATTTTTGTGTCTAATTTGTCTCGATTCTATATATTGATAGTGCTTATTTTTGTACTTATTATGGTGTTTTATGTGTGTAGGTATTTTTGGCCAATAAACATTTCTGAAAAAATCTCCTCGAAAAGTTGTGTGGGGCACCCCCGGAGGACATTTGCTATTCGGACTCTCACCATGGATAAGGGGCAACCTAATTACTAAGGGGCATACCTGCAGCGCATATACTATTCGCACCCCCACTCTGGATAGGGGGAGACCACTTTCTTCTCAAAATTCAAAAGAAAGAATTGGCGGGAAAAAAAATGGCAGCAACAAGCGAAGAGTTTGAGACAATCGGGAAAGCTCAGAAACGCGTAGAGAAGAGTTTGGAAAGTGGAGAAGTCCGAGACTTTCTTCCGAAGAAAAGATAGAATTAAATCGAGTATAGGGTTCCTGTTGGCTATAAAAAGGTTGCTTCAAGTCACAGAGAGGGTCAGACAACTCTAGGAGGGGTTTAGAAGAGAACAGAGAGCAAAAATCACGAGTTGCAGGAAAGCTGTTCTGCTGGTGCTGCTGAAGAACACGAAGAACATCAACCCACGCCCAACTGTCGCAGAACACTGTCGTTGTTCTACAGCACTTCGCTTCTATCGTTGTTGTAGCAGACTTATTCCTTCTGTTTCTTTTGTAACAGTCGATCTGAAACACATATAAACGTTGTGATTGAACTGTTTTACTACCTTTGAGTCTCTTCACCTTTGAAAACACCTTTTGAGCAATGGAAAAATATTTTGAACCTTTTTTTGATATGAGGAGCTAAACCCCATTGCTGAGGCGATAGAGGAAGCTATTTTTCCAATAAAGAGTTGTATTTTCTATTTATCTTATTTATTACAATTATTTATATGATTATTTGCCTTGTTTGAGAATTTTTTTAATGATTTTTATTCAACAATTGTGATTTACATTGATGGTATATGCTTGGAATTAGGTTTTTGATATCCCATGCTTCTGATTTACACTTGTTATTTTAAAAATCTACTTGTTGCAACATCTTAGAATCAAATTAAACGAAAAAATTGAATAAATATAGATATTGGATTTAAATCACTTTGAACTTGGAAAATAATGGAATCTTAGCCTCAGTGTTCTTTTAATATTGATAACAACATCATCTTTGTTTGAGTTTTCTATTTTCGTTTTAGAATTTAAGTCTATATTTTATCCTTCGCAAGTCTGAGAATCGAACCACTTTTATCACTATCTACAATCACATCAATTTTTGGCGCCACCGACGCGGATTTGCTTTTAGGGTTTTTAGACTTCGTTTTCTTTTATTTATTTATTTAATTTTTTAATTTTTTAGGTTTTTATTATTTTTGTTCTTTTTTACGTTTTTGGGTATTTATCTTTTGTCTACAGGTTTTGGATCATAAAGCGAATTGAGCCAAGGAGTTTGGTGATTTCGTAAAGACTGGAACTTAAAGCATAAATACTTGGAGTGAAAGCTTAAAGCGAAAAGAACGGAGAAGAAGACAATTTCTTTTTAGATATTTTATTTTATTTTATTTTTTATTTTTTAGGGTTTGTTTATAAAAAAAAGAGAGAGAATTGTATTAGGGTTTGTTATTTTTGTAATTTTTTTTTTGGACACTTGGACATTGGACTTTGGACATTATTATTTTTTTTAAAACCCTAAGGAAGGGTTGGTTTAAATATAAACTGTGTGCAGAGAAGGACGGTGATTACGATATCGCCTCGGCCCCTCGGGTTCGAACATGACATAGGAGTCGTGGCCCGAGTCGACTTCAGCGGTTCTTCGCCCGTCTGGTACGGGAGGTAAGTTTTTCGAAACACCCGCGAATCCCCTGTCAGCGGGTTTACTGTATTCCTTCGTTTGCATATATGCTGAGGACTTGAAAACGGATGCTTTAATTTCCTAGTAAAGGGCAAGGACTTGCCATACAAGATAAGGGTTCGGATTTCATAACCGTTCTCTTCTTGCCCGCCTTAGGAAAACGAAACCAAACGCGAACCTAAGCCTAAAATTTTGACTAGAACGAGACTTATAGGGTAACGAGCTTAATAGGAAAGTCGTTCGAAGAATATTGGTTACTCTTTTGAGCATACTTTGAAGTTCTTGAAGGTTTCTGTGAGTTGAATGCGTGACTGCGCCGCCTTATAACCGGTGAGGCCTTGGGTATCAAAGCTCCACTAAGCTTCCCTCGCCTTGATTCAACTTACTTTGACTCGGATTGATTCCAGAGGAGTTTGCTCAGATTGTAACGAGTTCCTTTTCAAAAGAATAGGAGATGGTCTAGAAACAATCTAAGTGGAGCCATCATGCTTTTTGTTTTCTAGAAATTTAGGTTTGATTTGGTTGAGTCAGCCTTGTTTTGTGTTTACATAGAATTCCCTACCTTATTTTGTTGCATGCATGAACGTAAAAGAGACGCCCTAGATAGATTCGTTAAAGAGAAACCTAATAGTTCTAAGCATCTCGATTACCTCAATTTAGAAAGTCTGATTCTTGAAAATTACGTTTTTGAACGTCCGTTTGAGGAGAAAATCCCTGATAGTCCAATAGCGCCAGAAATGGCAACTTTGAAAGCTTTGTTGAACCCTACTAGGACTACTCGTCCCTCCTGTATCAGGTTAGCTGAAACTGAAGAAAATTATGAACTTAGGCCTGGGACCCTACAGATGCTCCCAATCTTTTTAGGGAAAGAAAATCAAAATCCATACTTCCATGTTAGGAACTTTGAGGAAACTTGTAGTACCCTAAAAATTAGAAACCTTGATGATGATGCTTTGAAACTCAGGTTATTCCCCTTTTCCTTAAAAGATAAAGCCAAGTCGTGGCTGTATAGTTTGGCTTCCGAATCAATCAAAACATATGAACAACTTCTATCTTCCTTTTTGAACAAGTTTTTCCCTAGGCACAAAACATCGTCTATTAGGACGCAAATCTGCACATTTTCTCAACAGGAGGGAGCGTCTTTGTATAGGTATTTGGAAAGGTTCAATGACTTATTAGCCCAATGTCCTCATCATGGTTTAGAAAAGGTTAGGCTAGTTCAAATCATTTATGAGGGTTTAGATTATTCGACAACAACCATGGTTGAGTCTCTATGCACTGGTGGTTTTGAAAACCAAACTGTTGATGCGGCAATGGAATTTTTGAATGAAATCGCCGAAAAGACCCAGCAATGGGAATATAGTAGGGAACCCAAGAAAACAATTCTTCTAGGTAGAGGAAACGTTAATAGGGTAGAAGGAGTCTATGAATCAGATGCCAAAATTGTTGCTATAGCAAAAAGGTTAGAAGTCTTAGAATTGGGTCATACTAGTGGTAGAATAGAGCCTTTTTGGGAAGGCCGTAATAATGAAGAGCAAGCCAATGCTCTCTATAATAACACTAGGTTTGATAACCGTCAGAAGTTTGACCCATATTCAGAAACCTATAGTCCTGGTTGGAGAAACCATCCGAACCTTTCATGGTCTAAGGGCCAGAGTCTAGGTCAGTTTAGTAATTCTAATGCTCCCCCAGATTTTGGTTACACTAAGAATTCATCAGGCCCAAAAAATAAAACGACTAGCTTAGAGGAATCTATTAAGATGTTAGCAAAAACTCAGGATATGTTAGCACAGAGCCAAATTAGTTTTCAGAAGGAAACCAAGCAGAACTTTCAAACTAATGCTCAGAGCCTTGCTAAGCTAGAACTTCAAGTCGTCCAAATAGCTAAGACCTTAAGTGAGAGAGATAACGGAAGGCTCCATAGTCAGACTACCCCCAACCCTAGAGGAGTTCATGAAGTAGGTGCAAAACCATTTAATCAAGTAATTCTGTCATAACCCTTAGGAGTGGTAAAACGGTAGATAATAGGGTAGCCATGCCTAATAGTGGACATACTGTAGATCCACCTTCTAGTTCCCAAGATGAGCCCCAGAAGGAGACACTAACTGAAGAAACCGATAAAATTTCTAGTGATGCCAATGTGGTTCCCGACAGTTCTCATTTTGTACCCAAAGCCCCATATCCACAGTTGTTAGCTCCAACAAAGAGAGAGTCGACTTTCAACGAAATACTAGAGATATTTAAGCAGGTAAACGTTAACATCCCTATATTAGAAGCAATTAGGAAAATGCCTGCATATGCCAAGTTCCTTAAGGACCTTTGTACACGAAAGCGTAAGCTTAATATCCATAAGAAAGCCTTTTTAGCTGGTCAGGTAAGTTTAATCCATCTGAACCAAACAACCCCTAAGTATAAAGACCCTGGATGCCCCACCATATCATGTGTGGTCGGTAATTATTCAGTAGATAAGGCATTTCTTGACTTAGGATCTAGTGTGAACTTACTCCCTTATCATGTATACAACCAGCTAGGTCTTGGTAAGTTGAAACCGACTAAAATGACATAGCAATTAGCTGATAGGTCTGTCAAAATACCTTGTGGTGTCATAGAGGATGTTCTGATTGAGGTTGATAAATTTATTTATCCAGTGGATTTCGTTGTTCTAGATACTCAGCCTGTTCAGGATCCTAGTGCTCAAATACCGGTGATTTTAGGTCGCCCATTTTTAGCCACAGCTAACGCTGTCATCAACTGTAGGACCGGACTTATGAACATATCCTTTGGTAATATGACCACTGAACTAAATGTCTTTAATGTTAATAGACAACCTTCTGATGATTTAGAAGAAGTGAATATGATTAGCACTTTAGTTCAAGATCTAACTTAGGATAATTGGGAAGACACTTTATTTGGTGATTCCTTAGATGAACTTGATGAGGAAATTCTCTTAAGTCAGTTAGGTGACCAAACTTTTGAACTAGAAGAAGCTCTTGAGTACTTTAAAGACTCTACAGACCCTGAGATTCAAGCCATAGTGCTAGGCCTTACGGAGAGTAGTGTTGACCCTAAGTTTGGGGGTAATGAACTAGAAGAAGCTCTTGAGTATTTTAAAGACTCTGAGGATCCAGAAATTCAAGCAATAGTTATAGGTTTGTCCGAGAATACTGACTACCCTAAGTTTGGGGGTAGTAATGGTCAATTATCCCCATTTGAAGTCCCTAACTTGGGATTCGAGCCTAGTGTACCTGAGGTATTACTTGAGTCACTTCCAACTCTGCAACCGGATCCTCCTAATATTGTCCAGGAGGAAATTCTAAAGACTTGTTGTTCGAATGAGTCAATTTTTCAAGACACTCATATGAAGCCCAAATGGTCACAACAGAAAAACCCAGTTGTCTTGCAGGAAACCTTGGATGAGGATGTTCTATGTCTGTTCATTTTTCTGATTTGGTGTAGTTGTCTGATAATTGTGGCAATTTTATTTTCTTTTGTTGACCCACAGTTGTTTCGACTATTGATATATGATTTGAAATGTAATTAGCCATTTTGTGGTATTTGACGTCTGGCTGAAGACTTTAAATTTAGCACTTTTTGGGAGGTAACCCAATCTCATGCAACATGGTAATATCTTTCCTTATCTCTTTTGCTTCGAATGGTAACAGTTTCTCCTTGTTCATGCTTTTAATTTTATCTTTAGAACATTGAGGACAATGTTAGATTTAAGTTTGGGGGTATGGGAGAAACTTTTTAGTTGCAGTATGAATAAATAAACTCCAGAGATTAGAAATTTATGCCTATTTAGGATTGCACTAACTAATCTAAGTGGATGGAAGCATGTTGGTTGTAGGAGTTGAGGAACCAATCTGATTAGATGGCAACATCTAAAGAGTCTATTCATAAAAGCACAGAGCTCAGGTGTTATAAATAACATGATAGTTTCACCATATCTCGTTGAGTCCTTTTCACTTATATTTTTATTTTGTTTTGTTTTTAAACTATGTTTCTCTAAGTGATTAGGTGGGGCCCACGATTCAAGTTGTTACCAATGCTAGGGTGAATTAGAGTGATTGAGATACCATGAAAAAAAAAGAAAAAAAAAGTTGAAAAAGTTGAAAAAGTTGAAAAAAAAAAATTGAGACCAGACCATTTGACCAAAAGGAATAAATTCAACAAAGTCGACCACTGGTACCCTTGTATATGCCAGTTGTGTTGACATAGAGTTAGGTTATCGACCACTGGTTCCCTTGTATATGCCAGTGTGTTGATATTAGTCAGACTAGTACCTCAATACATTAGGATAGGTTCATTTTGACAGAGGCCTTCAGACAGATATGGGAAACGTCGTTCACTTAGTAAACATCAAAACCATCTATGTTTTTCTATATCCATCTCTTAATCTATCCATGTGATTGGTTTGACTCCGAATATTGATGTCCATAGTGCAAGTATCTGAGTAGAATTCTGTCACTTTATATGAATTTTAGTATGCTTGAATGCAAACTCGTGTACAACAATTGGAATTTCGCATCAGGGTACTTCCTCCTGTAGTTAATAAGTATGCCAACCAAGGAGATTCTTTAGTGCCTTCCAAGGTTCTGCGTAGATAGTTAGGGTCTGGAGTACAGGTTTTGTGGGTATATCTCTTCTAAGCCCTCCCGAGACTATAACTCGGCCACTAGGGCCACCTAGGGGTTTAAAGGCTTATTGCATACGCTAAATGCAATCGACGATGTCTGCGACAGTGAGTTGAGATTTTATTTTCTATTTGATTTGCTCGAGGACTAGCAAATAATAGGTTTGGGGGTATTTGATAGACACATTTTTGTGTCTAATTTTTCTCGATTATATATATTGATAGTGCTCATTTTTGTACTTATTATGGTGTTTTATGTGTGTGTAGGTATTTTTGGCCAATAAACATTTTTGGAAAAATTTGCTCGAAAAGTTGTGTGGGGCACCCCCGGAGGACATTTGCTATTCGGACTCTCACCATGGATAAGGGGAAACCTAATTACTAAGGGGCATACCTGCAGGGCATCTACTATTCGCACCCCCCACTCTGGATAGGGGGAGACCACTTTCTTCTCAAAATTCAAAAGAAAGAATTGGCGGGAAAAAAATGGCAGCAACGAGCGAAACTTGGTTCGAATTCCTCGGCTGTTTTAGAGAGATTCAATCTCTGGAATTTGTTGGGCTTGACGTGATTAAGCATAACAGGCTTGGTATGGGCGATGGAATGGATTGAATTGGGCTAGAAACCGATTTGGAGCAAAACAGAGGTGGAGTTATACTCGGGACCCTATTGAGATTATTTTTAGAAGTTCTAAAGAGACTAAAGACCTAAAAAATTTTCCAAAGATACATATCTATCTAAGGAAGAGTTTGAGACAATCGGGAAAGCTCAGAAACGCGTAGAGAAGAGTTTGGAAAGTGGAGAAGTCCGAGACTTTCTGCCGAAGTAAAGAGAGAATTAAATCGAGTATTAGGGTTCTTGTTGGCTATAAAAAGGTTGCTTCAAGTCACATAGAGGGGCAGACAACTCTAGGAGAGGTTTAGAAGAGAACAGAGAGCAAAAATCACGAGTTGCAGGAAAGCTGTTCTGCTGGTGTTGCAGAAGAACACGAAGAACATCAACCCACGCCCAACTGTCGCGGAACACTGTCGTTGTTCTACAGCACTTCGCTTCTATCGTTGATGTAGCAGACTTATTCCTTCTGTTTCTTTTGTAACAGTCGATCTGCAACACATATAAACGTTGCGATTGAACTATTTTACTCCCTTTGAGTCTCTTCACTTTTGAAAACACCTTTTGAGCAATGGAAAAATATTTTGAACCTGTTTTTGATATGAGGAGCTAAACCCCATTGATGAGGCGATAGAGGAAGTTATTTTTCCAATAAAGAGTGGTATTTTCTATTTATCTTATTTATTACAATTATTTATATGATTATTTGCCTTGTTTGAGAATTGTTTTAATGATTTTTATTCAACAATTGTGATTTCCATTGATGGTATATGCTTGGACTTAGGTTTTTGATATCCCATGCTTCTGATTTACACTTGTTATTTTAAAAATCTACTTGTTGCAACATCTTAGAATCAAATTAAACGAAAAAATTGAATAAATATAGATATTGGATTTAAATCACTTTGAACTTGGAAAATAGTGGAATCTTAGCCTCAGTGTTCTTTTAATATTGATAACAACATCATCTTTGTTTGAGTTTTCTATTTTTGTTTTAGAATTTAAGTCTATATTTTATCCTTCGTATGTCTGAGAATCGAACCACTTTTATCACTATCTACAATCACATCATTCACCAAGAGAAATGATAGAAACTAGAAGAGAAAACCGTAAGATTTAAGCAATTTCAGGGAAGAAAATGGTGGTTTTAGAAAGAAAAAAAATAAGGTGGTTTTTGATAAAGAAATAGTGGTATTTGACCAGTCAAAAGAGGTTTTCAAGTTTTGTGAGAGATTTTATTTAGGATGGGTGAAAGTTGTACGACTTCGTCTCTCTCCTGATTGAATTCTAGTCTATGGTTTTGTCCATTTTTTCATTACCTAATTGCGCGCCTCCATATATGTCATTAATCATTATCCAGTTAAAATCATCTCCATATGCAGAAGCACTACTGAAACTAGTACGTGTACTTCATGCTATTAATCCGATTTCAAATGATACTATAGTAAAATATACTCCATAACTTTTGTATGTAAGATGCTCCCTTGTGTTTAATTTAATAGCATTGGAAAAAACTTTGACTTGGGTCTAGTAATGTGATCTGTGATGAATAACGGAATCTCACTGTTGAAACAAATTAAAAATAAATAAAATGAAAACCATAAGCAATCACCCAAATTTGGTGTTTTTTATCCTTCGGATAAATGAAGAAGTTAAAGAAGGAGATTTTTCTCTTACAACTAATATTTTTTATCTAATTATTCGGAAATTACAAGATATTAAGAGGCATCTAGTTGAATCCTTGAAATCGGGTAACCTAATTTCTTGGGACCACCCTAATCCTATTATTTTAAAGAGATATTACTTAATCGATAAAATAATAATTTGTTATTTTATACATATAATAATAATATATTAATTTAAAAGATAATTCTTTATTTAAAAAGTTTCTTTAGAAAAAACGAGAATTTCCATATTAAAAAAATGAAAATAAAATATCTTAGAATAAATACCAAAATATTTTTTAAAGTGGAAAGTGTAGAAAAAAATAAAGAAACATTAACGAAAATATTTTTAAAACGACATGCATTTGTTTTTAAAGTAACAAATATTATTAATTTCCATGAAAAATTATTTTTATAAAGATTTTTTTTTGTATTTAACATACAATTTACAATTCAATTTAGTCACAAACAATACAAGCTTCTTATGAGTGCACTACGAACTATTAAGGATGAAATACAACTTCATTTGATCGACCAAAAAAAATACAACTTGATTTAAACTTCAGAGAAAAATAAACCAACACTGAATCATATTTCGGGAAAATTTAATGTGTATGAAAATTATTTTTTAATTTTCTAATGGAATTATTATTTTAAATAATATTTGGGACCTATTAATTTTTAAGGAGAACTTTTGAAATTATTATTTTATAATTTTATCGGGTTTATTATTTTAGCACTAAAGGCCCGAATCGGGACTGAAAATTTTTATTATTTTGGCAAGACTATTATTTTATCGAGTATTATTTTAAAAAAGTTTTACCGTTGTTTAAAGTTGTGAATCTGATGGAACTCGCTCCGTTCCTCTCTTCTACCATTGGTAGTCCATAGATCTCGTACAAATCTCTACAAACCGCATACACATTTATTTTCCTATCAAAATATGGAGATAGACAGTGTACAAGTTTGATTCTTTAATATATTTATTTTCCTATAAAAAAAAATCTCTAAAAACCGCATACACATTTATTTTTCTATGTTCAAACACTTTTGTTTGCAAAACTAATTTTTTTTACCATATCTCAAAACGAATCACAGAAAAATCATCCATTGCACCCCAAGATTAATAACCTAACCTTTCAAAGGTGAGCTACTGTTAATATGATGGAGGTGAAGAACCAAATTAAAAGACATTAATGGAGATGGAGAAAAATCGCAGTTAATAATTGTTTAATATTTCTTAAGGTTAATCAAGATAGATCTCTGGTTTTATAGAAACTTGATCTGAATGTCTTAGGTTTTAAACTAGTTAAAAATAACAAAACTAGTCATAAAACACCAAGGTCACCATACTTGTGGTGCAAAAAATCCAGTCATATTATTTTTGATAAATAAAAACCGTTTGACTAAAAAGTGGCTCAAAAACCCCAGCTCAAATTATAATGAGTAAATTTAGTTTTTCAAACTTAAAAAAATACAAACGTACCTTTTTCACGATATCTTCTTCTTCTTCGTCTTCTCTCCTTTCTTTTTTCTTCTTTCTTCCGTTTCTGTCTCCTTCTCCCCACGACCACCGCCAGCAGTAACAATATATCTCCACGAAAACTAGCAGCAACACCTACGTCACCACCAGCATTAATTTCATCTTCAAAATTTGATTTTCTTCTATGTAACAGTTGAGAAAGAGGGTTAAATCTAGATCGTGGTTCTTCAAAAGGGGTTAGTGCATTAAAACCTCTTTAATTCTTCATTGTAATTCGTATCTCCGTAGTTTAATTTTGTTTTAATTGTAACTGATTTTGGAGGTTTGAAAATTCTATTTGTTTGTTTAAGGTTTCACAGTAGTTGGGGTTTTGTTTTTGAATTCATGGTTGATTTCTGTAAATTTAACTATGAAACTGAATAATTGGATGGGTTTTCACAATCTAATGTGATGAAAAAGAGGGTTTCAATAATTTAGAGATTTGGTTACAGAGATGAGTATGATTTGAGAAAATTAATGAATTAAGGTCTCATAGAAATATTGACAGAAGATTTTGAAGACGAAATTGATGGTCTGGTGGAAGTATTAGAAGTTGGTTCGACATGAATTAGGATATAAGATTGGAGAAAATTCGAAAAATGATAGTTCGGGTATTACAGGTTCATTGAAGTTGTGTCATTGCATCCAGGACTTGATATAGAGTATTCGTACTTGGTGATACATTATCGGTGGAAAAGGAAAATAAAACACTCAAGAGTAAATTTACGATGAAACCGATTTCGGTTTCATCTAATTCTGGTGAAACCAAATTCAATTTTTCATCTAATTTTTCTTTATTTTTTGAAATTTTATCAATGAAACCAACATTGTTGATGATAAATAATTTTATATTGAAACATGTTTTGGTTTCATAAGAATTTTTTTTGTTTTTGAGGTTTTATCAACGAAACTAAATTATGTTACTGAGAGTTTTATTGTAAAGAGGACTCAAGTGCTTTTCTTATGATATTTGTAAAGAGGCAGTTTATGCTCAAAGATCTCAGACACTCTTGCTGAACAAGATCCGATTCGAGAAAGGTATTTCCTCAAATCATCCACTTAGTTTGAATTACTGAAGTGATGGAATCACAATTTAGAGTGTCTAATTATTTGGTGTTCATTGAGAAACCAGGAAAAGTTGTATTGTTTCTATTCGCATTGGCTAGATAATGCCCAAGGCAATCAAACAAGAGTACAATATAAATTTCCCCAGAATTGATGTTACATATGTTGTCATCCTTTTTTTGGGGACCGAGAGCATTGATGTTACATATGTTGTCAGTTCAAACATCAGAATTGATTTCCGAGGTCCAGAGGTCATGCAAATCACTCCACGATTGAATGAGGTTAACCTGCACATCCTCTAGCTTTTGTCATCCTTTTTTTTTAATCTTTTCCAAGTTTCGTATCTACCTGCTAAAGATATTTCAGACATGCAAAGATACTATTATTTAATATTGGATATATGTTGATGTTGCAGGACATTAATAAGGGATGGATACCCGACGAAACACATTTCTGTTATGATGGACTGAAAAGGCAGAGGTCAAATGTTCCCATGATTCATGGTCCTGATGAATGCTTCAAGCCTGTGAGATTGCGTGATTCCCTTGACGTGGTTGCAGAAGTTTCTCATCAAGTATTACCCCCAAAAAAATCGGTATTAAAGGGAAGCTGTCTGATGTCGAATCTATGATGGTTATGAAAGATTTTGTTAACAAGATGGGTTCAAAACAATGTGTGGTGTGAAGAAAATGGCATGACCCAACAATCTTATTTACGTTCTGGATACCTTATGAACAACATCATAAGTGGTCTTGAAAATGAAGATGTTTTCCTTTTGGTTGGTACTCAGGCTTTTATAATTTGCAGGATTAAGTTTATCAGAGTAGCAGGCTTCTATAATTTGCTGGAACCAAAATAAGTTTCATCATTTTCGGTGGATCCCTTTTTGGTCTCATCATTTTTTACTGTTTGTTTTTTTGCTTTCATCTACAGCATGAACCTTATATTTGTACATTACTTTCTTACATATAGTTACTTGTAGTTGTTCTTACCATCAAGATGTTTCCTCTACAGATAAACTACCACAGACTCATAATTGAAACTTCATCAAAACATGGTTCATATCTCATATATGAGTTTTAAATCTCTTTTAAGTTTTGTTTGAAAGAAAACATACAATTGAATTCATTCGACAAAAAAAAATGAATTCAACAATTGAAACCATTCATAAGAAATTAAAATAATTCAGAAACTATTATAAGCATTTTGTCAGGAAATATATAATATTGCAAAATGCAATTACAACTAGTTGATATTTACATGTATTTATTGATATGTTTTTGTCATCATGATTTTTGAGTGCCAACTTTACTCTCATGTTTCCTCTTCAGCAGACTTCATTTTTCCCTTCAACGGGCTCTTCATGTAATTGCATCTCCTACACTCCCTGTATATGGTTCTGTAAATCTCTTTTTTCCTGTTGTGAAAGATGTAAATAATACATATGCACATGGAAATACTTACAGAACCAAAATTGGTTTCATCAAAGAAACCATTAACTAAATGAAAATGATGAAACCAAAATTTGTTTCATCAAAAGACAATGCCAAATGAAAACACCAACAAAATAGTTGGTCCCAGCAATATGCGAACTAAAGGTAAAAATGATGAAACCAAAACAGGTTTCATCAAAGACAACACTAATTGAAAACACCAATAAAGATGAAAAACAAATGAAACCGCTAACTAAAAATGGAGATGAAACCAGAGCCTCGATATGCAGTTTTTTGTTGTGAATCAAAGTTTTTATTTCAGATGCTAGCACACACAAATGATGTAACGAGCACCTATAAGGATATGTTTCTGTTTTTTCCCTGTCGTTAAGCCATATGTAAACATAAGCACCAACAAAGTGATGAAACTATAACTGAAAAATGATGAAATCAAATTTGATTCCATCTTTAAATCCTATTCATACGGTTACAAGTGACAAATCTTTAAGATTTTTTTTTGACATTTAGAAGTAAACTAATAACTGAAAATGACGAAACCAAATATGGTTACATCAAACAAACAACAACTGAAATATGGTTTCATCAAACAAACAACAACTGAAATCTGGATTCACCAATAACTGAAAATGATGTAACCGGATTTGGTTTCATCAAAAAAAAAAGAACACGCCCAACAGAAAACACAAGAAATAAACACACCCAAAATTGAACTGTGAATTAGTTTTCAATTGAAATCAAATGAAACCTATATATAAAAAACGAAACCTAAAAGCAAACAGAAAACCCAAAAAAATCAAATGAAACCTAAACCTAATAATCTTTTGATTCACCTTCAATTGAAAAAAGTGAAACATAAACCATTGGAGAATTGATACGATTTCTTACCTTTGGGAGGTGGTTTCATAGTTTTCTTTAGATTTTCATCTTTCTGTTTCTCCTGTCGATTTCGTTTCTTCACCATTTTTTGTAGTTTTAGACAAATTAGGTCACAAAAAATGAAGCAAGTTAGGTCAGAATTTGCTTCAATGGTTGAAGTATGTAACCATAGAAGAAGAGAAGAAGGTAAAATCGAGAATCAGAGGATGAGTTTCGCTTCGATTGAATTTCGTATATGGGATTTCTGGGTTTTGATGGAGTTAGAGAAGACTCAGCAGAAGTTTTATTTTCTTTTTGTTAGTTGCGCAAGTGGAAAAGCAATAAAAGAGTGGTTCGTTTTTTTTTTAGTTTCTTTTGGGCTGAATTAGAGGAAGGGTAGTTTATACTTTTAATGTTATTTGGGGTTTTTGTATCACTTTTGTTTGGATGGGTTTTTTGTGGATGGATAGTGACACTTTTGGGGTTATAACTCGCGGCCCGTAAAAATAATGCTCTAAATTTGATTTGATAAAAACCGGTGTTAGGACGTTTATTGTTGTAGTATAATTAGATCTTGAGACTTGAGACATATGGTTCTATTAGTCTCTCCCGGTTCATAACTTCATAGTCAAAATTCATAATTTGAGAAGATTAGGAGAAGAAGGGGCTAATAAATCTTGGCCGTATAGGATTTTCGGTAGGGCCTACAAAAAACCAATTATCAAGAATCTTTTATTCCGGAGGGACAATTGTGGAAATAATGTAACATTTATTTGAGTAAATTTTCTAACAACACAATTTACGATTCCAAGATAAAAAAATATTATTATATTTATCCTTAACAGAACTAGTCATAAAAACTCAAGGTGACCAAACTTGTGGTACAAAAACCCCGTTCACATGTTGGGATCCATTAAAACTCCATCTTAAACAAAATTGATACAAAAACTCCAAATTTTTAAAAATTGTTACAAAAATCCCAAATTTCAAAATTGGTTTCATCAAATTCTGTGATGTTTCATTAAATTTTATGATGAAACCAAAATTGGTTTCATCAAATTCTTTGGGGTTTTTGTGTTACTTTTGTTTTGATGGGTTTTTTGTGGATGGATAGTGACACCTTTGGGGTTATAACTCGCGGACCGTTATCCTTAATCTGTATACGGGTATATAGGTTAATAGCACCCGAGAAGGCAAATCCATGATGCATCGTAGTAAAAAGCATGATCATGAGAAAATTGATTTTTTTTTTATTTTTTTTTTTGAAGGAATGAGGGGCTTCAAAGAGCCCCTAAGATTAATTTATTAGACCACCCCATTCAAATTGAGGTTTGAAGGATTACATCGAAGAGGTGGTAGATGGACACATCCCCTTGTTTCATCATTATACATTTGGTACAAACAGAACATTTGTATAATGTAATTTGCGTTTTTTGAGATTACATAAAACCAAATAATATGGAAGAGACTAACTGAGGATTGGATCCTACAAGTGAGAAAAATGATGCTCCAAAGAATATCTTGATCATTCCCTATACCGACTTGTTGATCCCCCTGAATTATCACATCAATATGATTATGATTTTTCTTCAATTGAAATTCCAAAGAACATACCTTTGTCTCATCCTCCAGAGAAGAAGTTGTATCAAAATCAGTTTGGTATCCCATTTGTTTTACCAAAAAATCCTGAATATTCTTCACGAAAAACCAAAAAAGATTTCTTCCAACATGACACATCTTCTCTATTCTTCCTTCCACTGATTTGGATAGATGAGGTTCTTGAGACAAGTTTTGAAGAAAAAATCTGTTGTAACAATTCCATATGTTGGTTATATTACCAAATCCCATTAAAAAGTCCTGGGGCTTATGATAAACATAATAAGGCATATAATAGCCATTAAAATTAAACAAAAACCTAACCCCTAATATTGCTTAGATGCAATATTTTTATTTAAAAAGAAAAACAAACTAATTATTATTTCCTAGATTTCCCCAGTAGATCTGAAATCTCAGACCAAAACCGAATAAATCTGGATTAAGGAGGAAGATGATGGAGGAAAACCAGGAGAGAAAATTTAGGATTTTTTAGAAAAACGGTTACGCAGAGCGGAAGAAAGAGGATATTAGAAACAAAATTGAATTATTGAGTGGTTAATATGGTAGAGAAGATCGACTCATCATATGGAAATTGGGTCTTGGGTTTAGCAATCGAGTTGTATGATTGGCCCATATTGGGTTAGTTTAGTGCATGGTAACCGTCAGAACCCTGATTTTGGGCATATTGAAATCTTACTAAGCATACTGCATAAAGACAAAAAAAAGGTTGTGAAATAGCAAAATCAGATTACCCCTTAACCCAAAAAAAAATTAATGGAAAATCTGCCCTTTACGTATTAGTGTTAGTAATATTGATTAGTGATTAAATATTTTGTTTAGTGATTAAGATAATTTTCAGAATTATAAAGGTTTTTTTGATTTTTTGGATCATAGTTCGGCGAAACAATTTGAGGTTCGGCTCACATTTATGAGACGAATGTACCAATTGATGAACGGTTCGGCTCACTGAATCTGTTTACTGCATGCGCCGAACCTATAATTTTCAATTCCAACCCTTTTGCTAGACACTAGTTCGACTTATATGAAAGTTTCATAGTAAGCCAACAACATCCTGAATAGACCGGGAAAAAAATAATTACTGGTTCGGCTTATATTTAGAAAATCGTATGAGACGAACATCAATTTTTTATTTTTTGGGTTAAAATATTGTTATTGGTTAGCCACATATTGAGAATATCGTAATAGCCGAACCTCGTAAACGTGCTAGCGGCACATATTATTATTATCGAATACGCCGAACCCCTATGCATCTCTATCTGTGACTAGGTTCGGCTTGAAATTTCATGAAATTTCATGCCGAACTGTTCATATACACTTGCAGGAAGCTTTTGTGAAGAACAGTTCGGCTGAAAACGCAACTCAATTTTGAGCCGAACCCAACACTGTAACCGTCATTTAATCGATGAAAAACAACAAACAGGAGATTGGGTTTGTAAAACTTACTTTCTTATCCTCATTTCTGGATTTGGAGATGCAGTTGGTTCAATTTCTGGTTCAATTGGTGGTTGATTTTCAGTTTCTACACCTTCATCTTCAATTGGTTCTTCTTCTTCAATTGATGGATTAGAAGACGATTTGGTTTGCATAGTCCCTGCTTTTCTTTGTACGAGTCATTATGTGGTTGAGTTTAATCGACGATCAAATTTTTACGAATCGACGATCAAATTTTTACGAATCGACAATTAATCACGATGATGAATTATTTTTTTCGCAGGAGGAGGAAGAGTTCGGCTAGAGGAGGAGGAAGAAGAAGAGATGTTAAGGGAAACTGATTTTGATTTTTTAGAAAACTGATTTTAGATTTTTGTATTAAGGATATATAGGTAATTGAACTACTCATAGGATACCCCTTATAAGATCACCCAAAATGGGACTATTATTTTGTATGCCTATAAAGATTTAGGTATGCCCAAAATCAGGATTCAACCGTCATTATCGACCTTCTGCGAAAGAGTTCGTTAATGTTGTGAAAAGAAATAACTTGTGTCGTCCAAAACGTATCAAGCAACTTTAATTGCATGATTATGATCATTCAATAGATGTGGGAAGCTCAGTGTTAGGTGTAAATGAACATAAAGTGTCAGCTTTATGTTCGTTATTTTATCTTAGCCTAAAAATAGTATAATTATTAGTTTAATTGATGAGGAGGAGGGTATAAATATCAATCTGTCATCTTTACTATTCTCATGGACACGACTGGCCGCCTATAATGCATATGTATGTCCACAAAAAGTTGAGACATTGGGGAAAACTTTAACACTATGCATGCTCCAGATCAAACAATGTCTTAATAACTATTTTGGCTTCAATGACATATAAATAGGTTTCTGAGTTTGGTTTCTGAGGTTGTTCCCCGAGCATTTAGATTCAGGATTTACACTTTTCTTAATGAGCAACCCACAAGCTAGTAGCGATGCTATTAACGAACAAGTCTTTTCACCCGTTCATGTTTATTTCTTGGTCTTACATGATCTTGTCTGTACAAGCTAGTAATGATGCTGATCCGTTCATGTTATTTTTATTTTGTTTTTGTATGATCTCCTTCCAAAGTTCCAATCTCTTTGTAGTCTAATGTTTTTTATGATGATTAAGGAATGACGTGTTGATGGCTGAGACCATGATCTAAGGCGCTTATGCTGCTGACTCCCTACTAGATACGTTCCTTACGAATATTGTTTGTGTTTTGGAGAAATAGAAATCTTGTCATGACACTAATAGACGTTATGGATGTAGAAGTGGGCGACGATGATGATGGGCTACTTATTGTCCACAAGAAAATATCGAGAGCATCTCAATTGAATGTAGAGAAGACTTTTTTTTTGTAAAAATGAGTCCATTTTTAATCAAAGGTTTCGGCTTTCCTTTTCATTTACCTAACAGATATCCAATACACGATTAAATCAGCCCGAGACAATAACATACCAGATATTGTACGTATGAGTAATTGTTGCGAAAAAAATGTCCCCTCGCATCGATAAATTTCCCACCTTATAAATTGCAGGGCTTAATTGGGGCCATAGATTTTAATTGGGGGCCTCACACCCTAAAATTTTCAGGGGCGTATCAATAGTAAAGTGAAAATACTATTTTATCCCTTATTTTTTTAAAATCAAATCAAAACTTTAAAATCAAAATCATTTTCTTTTTTCGAATTTTATGTTTGCAAAAAAAAAAATCTGCTCAAATTTGTATGAAAAATCGTCATGAATTATTTTTTTTAAATAACGACCCTCAAGATTCGTCATTGTTTCAGTGACGACTTCAAACAGTCGTTATTGCTCCAAAAACGACCATCAGAGTAGTCATTGTTTAAGTGACGACTCTAAACAGACGTTATTTCTTATAAAAGAGTCGTTATCTTCTTTAAAGATTCATTAATGGCGCAATACATTAAAGGGTCGTCATATGCGTAGTTGAACATTAACGACTGTCTAGAGTCGTCACTAAAACAATGACGACTCTTGAGGATCGTTTTTTAAATAATAACGACTATTTAGAGTCGTCACTGAAACAATGACGATTCTTGAGGGTCGTTTTTTAAATAATAACGACTATTTAGAGTCGTCACTGAAACAATGACGACTCTTGAGGGTCGTTATCTTTTTAAAAATTTCATGACGCTTTTTCATACAAATTTGCGTAGAAATTTTTTTTGCAAACATAAAATTCGGAAAAAAAAAAATTGATTTTGATTTTGATTTTGGTTTTAAAATTTTGCACTAATTAAGTGAAATTACCACTAATTAGATAAGGAGTAGATTAGGCATTACCAAAATATTTGGATAAAGGGTGACCTATTTTTCCTCTAGTGGGAGGCCCCCAATTACTTTCTAGGGCCCCCAATTCAGCGGTGATAAATTGAGATAGTTTAGATAGACTATTCAGTAAGTGGCCTTTTTTTTGAACGATTTTTTAGGGACCATGGTTTTTTTGGGGGGGGGCCATGGTCTTATTAGGCCAACCTCCCTATACTTATAAGGGGTGTCCTAAAGTTAGGTAATACACATTTACCCTTTACTTTAATTTAAATTAAAATTCACCTAATAACTATATAAATATAATCATATACATCTAATCTAAATGAATCTATTAACCAAAATCAAAATCAAAAACAAAAATTGGAGGGGAATCGAAATTTTTTAGTTTTGAAAAAAAAATATTATCTTCTTCTTCTCTCTTTTCTTTACGTTCCTCGTTCGATTGAAAAACCCATCAATCGTTTTTAATTCGTTTTTTGATAGGGTAAATTGAGTAGAAATCATCAAATGATTGGGTAAATTGAGTAAAAATCATTAAAATATGGTTTAAATGGAAGCTAAAGTGGCATGTTCGTTTAGGAATAGTTTAAAAAAAAAACTATTTTTGTAACCGAACATTCTGAAACCAAGAACACGAAGAACACTTCGGTTATCACGAATTTATTTTTTCGTAACCGAACTCCTAGTTCGGCTGGTTCTCAAAAAATAGTTTTAACCGAACTCCTCACTGAAAACCAATATATTGTGTTTGGTTGGTTCCCAAAAAATTGTTTTAACCGAACTCCTCATATAAAACCAATATATGGTGTTCGGTTGGTTCGCAAAAAATTCTAAAACTAGTTAGTAACCGAACTCTACCCATAATACAAAAAAAAAAAAAATGTAACCGAACTGTGTTATTTTTCCCACTATGTTGAGTTATGATTTAACCGAAATTTGCCTACTCTGTTCGGTTTGTTCGCAAAAAATCTTGACAAACCGAACTCTTCACTAATTCCATACATGTGGAGTTCGGTTAGATATGTTGTTGGGTTAAATTTTGCGAACCAACCGAACATTACTCTGTAAATCCTATAAACAAAGTTCGGTAACATGTCTGTTTACCGAACGATTAAAACCTCCATTAAAGAGCGAGTTCGGTAACCTGCGTGTTTGGGAGAAGTAACCGAACTACACTTTCAGATGAGTTCGGTAACCTGTTCTTCACATAAGGTAACCGAACAAGCCCAAATCTACTTTAAAAATTTACAGTTTTTTGAAAATTTGGAGCAATTCAACCAACATTATCTAAGTTTGAAGCATAAATGGGTACCCAAATACCCTTCTTCTGGTTGTGGTTGGTAAAATCCATCGTTTTTCATGTTTTCCTTCTTCATCTTCTTTAACTTTACTCTCTCAATAATTCTACTTCTTTAAAAAAAGAAAACTCATCTGATTTTTTAATCTCACTAATTATCTTTAACTTAATCATCTCACTAATCATTACACTAACTATTATTAACACTAACTAATCATTACCCAAAATCAATCAGGAGGGTAATTTAGATATTAATATAAATATCTAGATAAGGGATGACCTAGATTTACTTCTAATATATTTACCCAAAACAAAACTATGATCCAAAAAAAAAACTATGGTCCCAAAAAATCTTCTCTTTTTTTTTTTGGAACCTATGATTTGGGAGTCCGCTTCCACCCTTGATTAGCCCGCTAATTATAACTGGGTTATTTCTCGTTGGTTAAATGGTTGTTTGCTGCCCTTTTACTTAAGCATAGAATTTTTAATCACCTATATAAAGAAAATAATATTTTTCTTCAATAAACAAGAACCGCCCGAAAAAGCTCAATGAACAAATCTGACAGAAGAAGGCCCATCTGATGAAATGCATGTATTCAACTTAAATATGCTCGTAGGAACTTCTCAAACTCAATGATCAAGATTTTATTTTATTTTGGTAATGGAAATGCATTAACAAGAAACTAGAGAGCCTTACAAACCCGGGGAAGGCTCTCCCCATAACATCATCGAGCAAAAAAGGCGATAGAAAGTCAGGAAGGTTCTGAGTCCAGTTTTCAGTATACATATCATTAGCAGCTTTTTTGGCCAAAAAGTCTGCTGCATAGTTGCTTTCCCTGTACTGATGTTGAAACCTAATACTATCAAAAAAGGAAGAAAAGTATCTAATGTCTGAAAGTAAAACATCAAAAAATCAAGAGCTCTCACTAACTTGATTACACAGATTTACAATAATTTGAGAGTCACTTTCTACCTGCAGTTTCTTTATACCTAGGTCCTTAGCAAGCTTTAAGCCATCCCTAACAGCCCACAGTTCTGCCAGATTATTGTTGTTATGAAAAATATGTTCGCAAAAAGCAGCCATGAAACTCCCATCAGCTCTGCGAAAAACTCCAACACATCCTGCACTTCCTTAATCATTTGAGGCACCATCTACATTCAGTTTTATATAGCCATAAGAAGGAGGAGACCAATTAACATAAATAACTTGTTTAGGATTTATGTTATGATTGCTTGCAGTAGCTTGAATATATTCTAGAGCAGAGTTATAAGAATTCTCCACAATATACTTCCAATCAAATTGAGACCCTGTAAAGACTAGCTTGTTTCTTGCCCACCAAATGTTCCATAGGATAAAAGGAATTATGATATCCCAATTGACAATATCTTCCTTTGCCTTAGAGTGGATGATATTAAGAAACCAATCTAAAGAAATGCAATTCCCATGAACAACAACATTATAGGCTTGTCTAATAGAATTCCGGATGGGTATAACTTTTTCACAACTGTAAAAAAGATGGGATATAGTTTCCGTCTTCTTTAAACAAAGTGGACATTGATCAGTAATATCCAGACCTCTTTTCACAAGATTAGTTCTGACAAGAATTTTCTGATGCAGCATAAGCCAAAGAAAGTGTTTTATATGAGCTGGAGAACGAATTTTCAAAAATGAGGACCATATCTTGTTAATGTAAGAACTATTAAGTTGTGATTCACAGGGCATGTTATAACAACTTTTCACTGTTACCTGGCCACTGCAAGAGTAAGGCCAAATCATTTTATCCTCAAAGGTACCCGTGGAAGATATATGGATAGCCTTTATCTTTTCTTGAATGTCCAAAAGAATAATATTTTCAATTGGATTCAAGCTCCACGTACCAGGAAAAACTACTGTGGACTGTTAGGGATGGCTTAAAGCTTGCTAAGGACCTAGGTAGATGGATCTGGAGGGGTATTGATAAGGGATTAGCAATTATCAGGAAAAACTACTGTTGGGAGCTAGCTACTGGTAAGGAAATTAACATATGGAAGGATGTTTGGGTTCCTAGTTTAGGTAAACGTGTACCTAGTGATATGTTTTCCTCATCTGTCATGAAAATTAGTCAACTAATTGATAAGGATACTAAAAACTGGAACTTATATATGCTTAATAGCTTGTTTCCACCTGATGTTGTAGAACACATAAACAAAATTAAAATTCCTGCTATTGGAAGAGACCAAATTAGATGGACAAGAACTAGGAATGGTTTGTTCTCTGTCAAGTCTGCTTATAATATTTTGCTTGATGAATCTCAGCAGAATATGACTTCATCGTCTGTTAATTTTCCTTGGAAAAGGTTTTGGAGTGTCCAACTTCCTCCAAAAGTTTTACACTTTCTGTGGAGATGTATTCAAGACTGCTTACCTACTAAAGATAAGTTTGTCAAGTATGGTCAAGATTTTGATACAAGCTGTCCCATGTGTGGTATTGAAAAAGAATCTATGCAACACCTCTTAGTTAACTGTTATGTGGTTCATAGAATCTGGTTAGCCCTCAATCACTCTATCACAGGTATGTTAAGTAATAATAGTCTCATTGATTGGCTAACAAACATCTTTAGCTCTAACAATTTCTATGAAGAGACTGTGCAGGAAAATCTGAGAGCAATAAGTTGCACTCTATGGTACCTCTGGAAAAGTAGATGTTGTATAGTGTTTGATAACATGCAGTTCAAGCCAGCTGAATTCATTGTATCTGTTAAAAATTTTATCACAGAAGTAGAAACCGCAGCTATATCTAATAGACCAGCGATGATTGATACAGAAACAATTATTACAGTTTGGGAACCTCCAACTGAACCCAGCATAAAAATTAATTTTGATGTCAGTTTTGTTAATAAATTGCAACCCATTGGAATTGGACTGATAATGAGAAATGGTGCATGTCAATTCATTGAAGCCAAAGGAATGCAGACCTCGGGATCAGATGAGGAACAAGGAGAAGCAGTTGCTGCATTAGAAGTTGTAAAGTGGGCTCTTCAGAAAGGAATCCAAGATTTGCACCTGGAAGGAGATAACTTGAATGTCATTGAGTCAATAAATGGTGCCTTAGGGAGGATAAACTGGACAACAAATAGTGTTATCCAGGACTGTCGTAGCTTGCTTAGCAGTTTTGTCAATTGAAAATGCACTCATGTTAAGCGAGATGCTAATAGTGTGGCAGATAAAATTGCAAAAACTGCAAGAAATCAGTCTACGAATGTTTGGTACACTACTCCTCCAAATTACATTCTAAAAAATCTAGAAAAAGACCTTTGTTCTGCGATTTAATGAAATGAATTTCTTTTGTTATCAAAAAAAAAAAAAAAAAAAACTCCACGTACCAGTATCCATGATGTCAGCAACTCAATGATCAAGATTCGAGACCCTTGTAGTTGTACTCATCGGACTCTCCTGATTCTGGAAAGTCATTAAGCTTTTCATTGTTTATTTTTTATACCACACTATATTTTTAAGGAGTAATAATCAAGGGCCACAAAATAACGTCGCGCATTTTAATACACGTAAAGAAAAAGATGCGTCGTTAAACCTGGTCGGTGATACGACCCACGTGAGTCATTTAAAACTACTCCACGTGTCCAGATCAACTCCGTACGCTAGAATCAACTCCTCTTCTTCTCTTGTTGGCAATTAATCGCCTTATTACTATTTCCTCGTACACGGCAGGAGACACAGATGTGACCTGTAAGCACCACCTATTTATAGAACTGCCCCTGTAGTTAGATATAATCACTGAGATCGACTGTGATGCGAAATTGAGCAGCAGCTGCAGCAAACACAGATTTGGTGAAAGCTTTGATATGTGTGGTGTGGTGGTGACCTGTGGTGGGTAGATGGATCATTTAATGGGCTTGGATTTTGGACCCACGACTAAAGTTTCATTTTCTGCTGCTGTGGTAGTGTGGTGTCATGCAACTGTCACAAGAATCCAGTACCAAAATACAAATGGATGAAAACAAATGCCTAAAAAAGGGAACAATTTCTTTTCCGTGGAAGATGGACCATTGGTGCATTCAATTGTGATTAGTTAGAGGAAGTTGAGTTCGTTAAGAGGCCTTTTTGCAATGGAGGTACACCGTGCTTGGTGAAGTTCCAATCCCTTCCCATTGTTCCCGAAATATGTTTTGTCTTATATACAATTTGGTACACCCGAACAAAATGTTATTCCCATCAGCTGCACTGCATGTTTGAGCTACTTCTCCCAAGTTAAAAGATGGAAAGCTAATCTTCTTCCAAGTTAAAAGCAAAAGCACTATAAGATATTTTAAAAATCATTTTGAAGCTGTACCAACTAATTTTTAATTTTTTTACTTCTACAAATTGAAAGTAACGTTTTAAATGGTATCCAAACAAATTATAAGGTTTTTGATGAAATTTTGGTAGTGAAAAGCCAGCTTGACCAACGGTTCTGACTAGAAAAATTCTGCTACCCATCCCTATCATCAACGGGAGAGCATCATGAAAAACTTTCTGCATTTTCTTTAGGAAAAGAAAACATATATCTAGTCATGCCCATGTACTATATAGTCATGTAAACATTACGAGGATATATTATATTGGTCATGGGCGTTCTTATTCCATTTGTTCTTGCTACATTTATATGTTCACACATTTGATCGTTTTCGTTTAATGATTAATCTTCTTTTCATCATTCTTTTTGTTTATAATATAAAATTTTTATTTTCAAAGATGGTATTGATTTTATATGTTGTTTAAAGAGAAATTGGGTTATGTTGTTTAAAGAGAAACTGGGTTAATTGCCCAAATATATTTAAAACAAGGTTCTAATGGACGAGTAAAAATCAGTACGGGTAAAATGGACACCAAAAAAATAGCAAGAATGAATCTGGATTCATCCTGGCTTAAACTTAAAAAATAGTGAGGGTGAAACTGGATGCATCCTGATGTAATTAAAAATAAGAAAAAATATTTGAAAATGGGTAGGATAAAACTGTTGATTATTGGGTTAATTGACCAATTTTGTGACTAACATAATTTGACTTTTCACATTCCTTCAATATTGCCACATACATAATTTGATTTCGTTGCGACTTGTGACTAACATTTTCAGAAAATGGGTCATTTGACCAGAAAAGTACTTTTTCCGGTTCATATGGACGAGTAGACTATTAGTCTGGGTGAAATGGACAGTAGCCATGTAATTTTGAAACGGATAATTATAACCCGAGTTTATTTTCTCTTCCCAAAAGTGCTTCTGTACAGCGCATCTCTTCCTTCTCCATTATCATCTCTGCGATATCTTCAATATGTCTCCACCTGAAACACCATTAACAACATCATCTTCTCCACTATCTTTCTCCACAATCACAAACATTATCACAAACATTAACACCACCATTATCAACACCATCAACTTAATCGCTCTCTACCATCTCCAGCCACACAAACACTACCACCACCATCATCGAAACTACCACCATCATCAACATCATCAAACTCCTCCATTATCTTCCTCCACAACCAACAACGACACCATCATCACCACCATAATAATCGACAATTTTTGTTCTCTTAATTCAAATGCCCTAATAATTAAATTAAGATTTCTTTAATTGATTGAATTCTTGTACCTAAATGCACTTGTTTGGACTAAAGAGAAGAAAAGGTTATGTTTTATTGAAAAGGCAACAAACAAAGAGTTGAAAAATCATTATACAGTTGCGCCTTTGAAGATGAAGAAAAATTAAGGAAGAAGATGTGCGTGAAAAGAGTAAATATCTATGTGAGAATGTGCAGGATGAAACCAGATACATCTTAATAGAAAAATTATTTTTTTCCTAATATACAGGATGAAACTGGTTTCATTCAGTTTTAGGCTGTGATGTACCTAGATTTTCTTTTAAATGTGCATGATAAAATTAGTTCCATCCGGTTTTAACTGTAATGTGCCTGGATTATCTTCAGAATATGCATAATGAAACTGGTTTCATTCAGTTTTAGACAGTGATGTATCTAGATTTTCCATAAAATTTGCAGTCGTATATGGATTTTTGTCAGAATATGTAGAGTGAAATAGTTTCATTCAGTTTTAGACTGTGTTGTACCTAAATTTTTCTTAAAAGTGTGCAGGATGAAACCAGTTTCATCTAGTTTGAATTGTGATGTATTGTATCTGAATTTTCCTCAAAATATGCAGTATGAAAATTGTTTCATCCAGTTTTAGACTGTGATGTACCTGAATTTATCCAATATATATGATGAAAACAGATACATCCTGAGAAAAACATATTTAGTTGTTAAAATATGCAAGATGAAACCAGATACATCTTGACGAAATTTATCCAATATATATGATGAAAACAGATACATTCTGAAAAAAACATATTTAGTTGTTAAAATATGCAAGATGAAACCAAATACATCTTGACGAAAATATTTTTTATGAAGAGTGTCTTCTACTGTGTTCTTCTTCATTATATAGTTTTTAAATTTATGCAAACTCAAGTTTGACAACAATCCTTACTTCTTAAAACCAATCAGATGTACCCTAAAATCAACCATCAACCACACAATTCATTACCCAAAATTAACAACATAGCTCCTCGGCAAGCAACTTCACCCAAAACTCCATTAAAATCGAATCCAGCCAAAACCCAAATTCCAAACGCATTGAAACTATTAATTACGTCATTACTCCCAACCAACCATCATCAATTTCCAATGACAACAACTTCTTATAATTGTTATATTCATCATCATCAGTTATTGCACATTTGCACTTAAATCTTGTCAATCCAATTCGTTTTTTACAAGTTGAGCATCCATTGGTTGAGCTCCTGGTGGTGGCGATGAAGGTGATTATTCTTCCGATGGTGATCCAAAATTGTGTCGGCGACGGTACCAATAGTTGTTGTTGCATCAGCGATGGGGAAAGAAAATCCGTTGATGATGATGAAGTGACATCCGATGATTTGTCGACGACTATCCTGACAAATGGTTAAAGTGTATCTTTCAATCAAAGGTATTTGTAGCATTTTAGATTCTTAATAAAACAACTAAAGAAGATGAGAGCATATAGGTCAGTCTTGTTATAATATGAGGCAAAATTCTGGGTGGAATAATCAAACAGGATATTTGAACAATATCTTTTTGATTCCTATTTCACCCAGGAATTATGGATTTTCCACATCAGTCTTTTTAACAATTTTGTGTTGTTTAAAACTGTACATATTTGGATCCAATGCTCAGGGGGGAAGTTGGTTGCATTGAGATTTTTAGACAATGATATACATTGTTGGATTATTGTACTAAACGGCCACATCAATTTACCTAGCAAATCTTTTGACAAATCGGCTTTGGGAGGATTGTGCGTAAGTTATTCGTGGAAGACAATTTCCGGAGTATATCTTTTTTAGATCAATAGTTTTGGGGGATTAAAATCTGGTTTCTATAATTTTTGTTAGTCACAATGAAATCCATTACTTTGAAGAGATTATTAACCGTTAAAGTAGTTATATCCTAAACATACTTTGCATTAGTGCATGAAGGCAGAGGTCTTTGTGTTTTCGGTGAATTTGTTTTTTTCTCAAAAGAAAAATAGGCAAAGCCTATACTAGATACGTCGGGACGTTTTGAATGTTTTGACTAGAGGAAAAATGCTAGTAAGGATTCAGGTTACAATCCAATTTTGTTATGACATCTTCGTTCCAACTAGCAGTAGCAGGTTTTGGAGGCCATATATAATTTAAATAAAGCTGATTTTTAAGTCCAGACATTCAGAGTTATGTTTGTGACTTGAAGATTAATTAATTAAAGCAAAAAAAAAACTAACTCGATTTTTTCTTCACGGTCTCCTTGATAGGAGGCATGATAACGTACTGGGAACTTTCTTTGAACAACATTTTGATAGGCTCCAAGGATTGCCATGTGTTCAGCTTCAATAACGACATTCTTATGCATCATTTCTTTGGCCAAATGAAATGCTAGATTAGCTCCTATCCAGATTCCATCTTGTCCATGGTGGTCGGGATATCCGCTAGCCCCAACAGAATGAGGATACTTAAAGGCCAGGTAGTCCCGTGCTTTTCTAGTGTATGGTTTTGAAAGAGATGGATAGGGATTAAGGAAAAACTTCTTCCGGGGAATGGGCCTAGTCGGGTCAACCAATTCATTACCTTAGCAGCCAAATGACCACGCCAATTCAGATTACATCTGGCGCAAATGGCCTCAAATGGGAGGAAAACTCAACATGAGACATGGGGACTAAATCCCAAGTCCACCAAGGAAGTATCCATGAGATGAAAAGAACAAGGAAGAAAATAAGAAGAAAGAATGAGGCTTTATTAAAGAAGGGATGACATCAGTAGTAATTAAGGGAGTTTAGGACACATGGCATGATGTCATGAAAGGAAGGGGCTTTTGGAAAGTCTATATAAAGAAGGACAAGGTACAATGGAAATACAACACTCTCTCTTACTATTCTTGGTATCGTGAGGTCATTTGGCTAGCTAGGACGGGTAGAACCTCAAACCTAAATTCACGCCTCAACATTTGGCGACCACACCCGGAGACTCGTGCCTAGATAACCATGACACACTGAGGAGGCGCCAACTCAAGCGCGATAGAGAGTCCACCAAACATCTCGCCACTTAACACAGAAGGAGAAATAGTAGGGATAGTATCAGAGTCCATCACACAAGCGAGAAAGCCAGATGACGTGCGTGATGAGCAACATGAAGTCGAGGAAACACCACCCATATAACCTTCCCTAAAAGAGATGCAGAAGGAGTTGGAGGACCAAATACGCAGAGAACAAGAGTTGAAAAAACTTATGAAGGCAGCGAGCGCCGAGAAAAACACTAAAGAAGCGGCGGAAGTTGCAGAAGAAAAAGAGGGTCCCGTAGCTATGACGCAAGAAGCGATGGCTAAATACTTGGAGATGAACTATAGGGTTGTCCAGTAAGATAATTACAATTTCATGGCTAGTCCTTACCTCTCGGAAATCACAGAGTATCAATACCCAGAGGATTATACTTCACCGAAATTCAAAGTCTACGACGGGCAAGGAAATGCGAGGGAACACCTTAGACGATTTCTACCTATCATGAATGACCGTGCAACCGAAGGGAAGCTATGTCTAAGGGAGTTTCCAAAGTCGCTAACTGATACAGCGTTTACCTGGTATGACAATCTAAAGCCAGGAATCATCAGCTCATGGTCAACTATGTCTACTTTATTCCCCATAAAGTTTTATTCAGCAAAAAGAAAGGTTACAACTATAGATATGAGAAAATGCAACCAGCGCCAGGCTAGGAGATAGGAAAATATATCACCAGGTTCCGACTGCTCACTCTAGATTGCCACGAGGACGTTAAGGAGGAAGCACTAGTAGAAATCTGTGTGCGGGGAATGACTCCGTCCTTTAAGAAAATCCTGGTCAATTTCCACTTCCCAACGTTTGTCGAGCTGGAAGAAGCGGCGGCAAGGATCGCTGATTGTGTTGAGGAACGTAATTCAGATTACATCTGGCGCAACACAGTTAACACCATGCCAACTTTACCAAGGAACACTCACGCCAATAATAACCGAGAGGAATGGAGCACCCAATCGCTTCCTCCGCCCCTACCTTGTAGCATAGAACAGATCATGGGTCTGTGAGAGCAGTGGATAGCGAATCAAGAAACTCAACTGCTGCCGACAAAGACGGACCCCAACACCATTGACAAGAATGATGCTAGGTACTGCCACTTTCACCGAAGGATACAACACCCTATATTCGACTTCTACAATCTGCGAAGACTGTTCCAGAAAAAGATAGAGATAGGCGAGATCGAGATGGGCGACCCGGATAATGGTAAGGCGGCTCAACACCGAGTCATGATGCTCTCTCATGATCCAAGTGGGGATGTTTGGAGGCCTTGGGAAGATAATGAGGAAGCATGTGAAGCCGAGACGGAGAACCCAGCGTTCGAGAATACAGAGGGCGTAGATAATCAGTTTTCCAAAACGGTATTGGCTCAACAGTTCTTCGACTCCCTCGGTTTTAGCGAAAATCAGATCAAAGAAGCATCTAGGGTTATAGCGGCAGGAAGGCCATGTGGTCTCCTTCCCAAAGAGGCGATCGTGTTCACAGACGAAGATATTTGTTATTCAGGGGAACATCTTAGGACCTTGTACCTGACAGCGTACATTAACAAGAAACCTCTAAAGAGAGCTTTTATAAATGGAGCGCGTCCCTGAAATTAATCTCTATGCATACGTCATACATTCTAGGTGTGCAAAGATCCGCAATCAGAATGCGAGTCACAACAGTGAAAGGATTCGGAGGGAATGCTCAGAAAGCTATTGGGATCATTAACCTGGTCATGAAGATCGGCCCTATCCAAGCGCCCACGCCATTTTATGTACTAGAAGATGATACCACGTTCCACGTATTACTAGGGCGATGATGGCTACTCCATCACAAGGTAGTGGCGTCAACGTACCACCAATTCGTCAAGACTAACATAGGAGGCAAGCAATATCGGATTCCAGCCACTAGCAATCCCTTTGACCCGGAGGAAGCTTACATGACAGACGTGATCTTCTACGACGAACCAAAGGAAGCAGGGGAAGTACCTGAAGTGCAACTCATCCCACTACCTAAATGGGGAGAGGAAGAAGAACTGAAGCCAGCAAAGTCCATGTTTATCCCATCCAGGATGGTGTATCCTGCCGAAAGAAAGAAGAACAACCCAAGTTCCAGCGTTTATCTAAGCCCGATGGGGGGTATGTATATCGATTATAGCAATTAACTGAGGGAGTGACCGCAAATGAACAAGATTGCGTAGAAATATCAAGAAACGAAACGGAAGCTCCCTATGAAAGTGCAGAACAAGGCTTGGCCGAGCTACCCTGTAACATGGTTGATGACGAGGAATTGCAAGATCAGCTTACAGACGCAACCACAAAAACCTCAGAAGAACGAACGCCCGGAGACCTCACCATGGATGGAGTAGAAGAAATTGATATAGGGACGGAAAGAGACAAGCATCCTATCATGATAAGCAAAATCTTGGACAAATAAGAAAGGGAAGTACTAATTGTTATACTGAGATACTACAAGGATGTCTTCTCCTTCGACTATGACGAGATGCCAGTACTCGATAGAGAGCTCGTAGCTCACACCCTTGGAGTGTCACCTGAGTTCAAACCAGTAAAGCAAAGGAGTAGGGAGTTCCCCGGGGCTACAGCTCTTGCAATAAAGGAAGAGGTGGAGCGCTTACTAAAGGATAAATTCATCAAACCCATCCAACATCCGACCTGATTAGCCAATATTGTGCCTGTGACAAAGAAAAATGGAAAGATCAAGTGCTGCATCGACTATAGGGATCTAAACCGAGCGTGCCCAAAAGACGACTTCCCCTTGCCTAACATTGATATGATGCTAGACGCAACGGGGGGCAAGTGGCGATTCTCCTTCATGGATGGCTTCAGTGGGTATAACCAGGTAAAAATGGACCCGTCAAATGCAAAGAAGACGGCGTTCCAAAATCCGTACGGAAACTTCTACTACGTAGTAATGTCATTTGGCCTGAAAAATGTGGGCGCCACATACCAACGCGCTATGACCTCCATATTCCATGATTTATTACATCAAACAGTAGAATTTTATGTTGATGACACCGTGATCAAGACGCAAGCAACCGAAAACTACGTCTCCCACCTAAAAACGGCTTTCGAGAGGTGCAGAAAGTTCAAGCTCAAAATGAATACTCACAAGTGCTCCTTCGGCGTGGAATCGGGAAAGTTCTTAGGCTTTGTGGTGACTAATAAATGAATCCAGGTAGACCATAGTAAAGTCGAGGCAATCATGACCATGGAGCCCCCAGCAAACGCAAAGTAATTACAGGCATTCATTGGACAGATATCATACATACGACGCTTCGTATCGGGTTTAGCGCAACTAATGACTGCATTCCTTCCCTTGTTAAAGAAGGGAGTAGCTTTTGTATGGGGCGAGATACAATGCACCGCATTCGAAAAATTGAAGTAATGCCTTGTCATCCCTAGGGTTCTCAAGCCACCGATTAAAGGAGACCACCTCTACCTTTACATGGAATTCACCAATTCGGAGATAGGTGTAGTCCTGGAACAACACATGGGAGGAGAAGAGCTATCACCTATTTATTACGTCAGTCGAGTCCTAAGGGATGTGGATTTGAGATATCCGCGCGTGGAGCAAGCATGCCTAGCCTTTATCTACGCAACACAGAAACTGCAACCATATCTCTTAATACATGAGACCATCGTGGTAGCCGCGGACAACCCCATAGCTTATCTAGCATCCAAACCTGTCCTAACCGGAAGGACTGCTCGATGGCTGCTACAACTGTCCGAGTTCGAACTCAAATATCAACAACCCAAAGCAGTAAGAGGACAAGCGATCGCCAACTTAATGCCATGTTTCCAGGAGAAGAGAACGATGAGGTACATGAATACTTACCTGTAGAGGTGGAAATCGCGGTTACTGAAAAATATTAGACCATGTTCTTTGATGGATCATCGTATGGCACCGTTGGGGGAGCCGGAGTAGTGTTTGAAGCCCCACAAGGCGAGTTACTCTCGTATTCGTTCAAACTGGATTGCTCGTGCAGAAATAACGTCGCCGAGTATGAAGCATTAATCCTAGGACTCCGAATGGCAAGATAACTCAATCTAGGAAGAGTGGAAGTCAAAGGCGATTCAAAGCTCGTGACAAATCAAGTGAATGGCGACTTCTACATCAAAGAACCACACCTACCACCTTACCGGGCAGAGGCTCAGAGGTTGATGAACCAAACAGGGTCAACGCTCAACCATACTGGCATAGGTGGGAATAAACATGCAGACGCCTTGGCAACCTTATCAAGCAAAGTGCAATTGAACGGTGAAGAAGAGGGTACGGTCACAATACGGAGAAAATACCTAGCCAGCACATGGAAAGAAGATTTGGCATTCGAAGAGGCAGATGACTGGAGGCGAGTATATATCGAAGACCTTACCAGGATGGATGAAGATCGGGTAATGCGCACCCAAGCCTTGAAACAGTTTGTGATGATCCAAGGGGCGTTATATTATAGGGTTGTCGGAGGATCACTCGCAAGGTGCGTGAATAAAACGGAGGCAGAGAAAATTCTCCAGGAACTACACATGGAGACTTGTGGACAAACTAGCGCCTTCCACCTATACCGGAAACTTCAGAGATTAGGGTATACTGGCCAAGCATGTCCGCACAAGTAGCAGCCCTCCAAGACAGTTGCGTTGACTGTGAATCTCCACCACAACCTGCAGAGGTTTGTACAACCGAGGGATTAGATTGGAGACAGCCCTATATAAATTTCATTCAACATGGAAAGTCGCCCAGTGAAATGCAAGCGGCCCTTAAGATCCAAAAGAAATCTGCACGTTTATTCGTACATGACGGTATCCTTTATCGCAGAAGCTACAGCGGGGCCATATTGCGATGCCCGTTAGATCATGAGGCAGCGGAGGTAATGACGCGGTCACACAACGCCGAGCATCAAGGAATGCGGAAGTTGTTCCTCCAGCTTTATGAAGGTGAGTTTTATTGTCCAACCATGGAAAGCGATACCGTAGAACATGTCCGCAAATGCTTGAGTTTCCAAACGGATGGAAATCTGATCCAAGCGCCCCACACACAGCTACACAGCATAGTGACGCCATGGCCGTTTCATAGCCGAGGGATTGATCTTATAGGACCAATCAACCCGACGTCGTCAAAGCGCCACAAAAACACAATAATGGCTACTGAGTACGCGTCAAAATGGGTAGAAGCGATACCTTTCAAAGACTACGCTAGAGCAACAGTGGTCGCATTCATCAAAGAGCATATCATTTATAAGTTCGGCGCGCCATGATAATTAGAGAAGATACTGCCAAGTCTTTTGTAAATAAGGATGAACTCGATCTGATCCGTCAATACAATATAAGGCTTCATACGTCGACCCCATATTACCCAAAGGGAAATGGGAAGGCTGAGGCGACAAACAATACGCTCATCTGAATCCTCAGCAGAATAGTGCATGATCACTATAGGGATTGGCACGAACAGTTTCCGTTAGCACTCTGGGAATACAGAATCTCGAAGCGTAGCTCCACCGGAGCATCACCCTACTCACTAGTCTACGGAGAAGACGTGATACTACCGGAAGAGATATAGATACCATTGGCAAGAGTGGCGATGGACAGCCACAACACGCCAGACGAAGTAAGTCGTTTCGCACACCTAGACACAATAGAAGAACGAAGAACACGTGCGGAACGATTCACAGAAGCTTACAGAAAGCATGCTGCCAACTACTATAATCAGAGCATGAAGGAAAGAACCTTCAAGACAGACGATCTGGTATTAAAAATCGTCTCTCACGTGCAAAGAAATGCTAGCGCTGGTGAGTTCGCCGCTAATTGGGAAGGCCCATTAAAAATAAGAAAAGTAGCATAAAGCGGATACTATAAGCTCAGGCGCATGGATGGAACCAAGTTCAAAACGCCCATCAACGGTAAATGGCTGAAAAAGTTCCATGCCTGAACCCCACAATGTATAAACATCTTCTTTAAGTAACAAAAGTAAGTTATCAAAAGAGATGTGAATCTACAAAAGGTCTCAGGTTAGCCAAGGGCGCCTGATTGACCGACAAATCTACAAAAGGTCTCAGGTTATCCAAGGGAGCCTGATCAACTGACAAATCTACAAAAGGTCTCGGGTTATCCAAGGGCGTCTGATTGACTGACAAATCTACAAATGGTCTCGGGTTAGCCAAGGGCGCCTGATCGACTGACAAATATACAAAAGGTCTCGGGTTAGCCAAGAGCGCTTGATCGACTGACAAATCTACAAAAGGTCTCGTGTTAGCCAAGGGCGCCCGATTGACTGACAAGTCTACAAAAGGTCTCGGGTTATCCAAGGGCGCCCGGTCGACTGATAAGTCTACAAAAGGTCTCAGGTTAGCCAAGGGCGTCTGATCAACTGTCAAATCTACAAAAGGTCTCAGGTTAGCCAAAGACGCCTGATCTACTGACAAATCTACAAAAGGTCTCAGGTTAGCCAAAGGCTCCTGATCGACTAACAAATCTTCAAAAGGTCTCAGGTCATCCATTGGCGCCTGATTGACTGACAAATCTAAAAAATGTCTCGGGTTAGATAAATGCGCCCGGTCGACTGGAAAATCCAAGAAGAGATTGTTAAGGCTAGTCCAGAAGAGGGGGAGAATAGGCGCGTTTCACTAACGCCCACCCCACCCAATACCCTTTCAACAAAAAGAGGGGGAGTAGGCGCGTTTCACTAACAACCACCCCACCCAACACCCTTTCAACAACAAAAAAAAGGGAGTAGGTGCGTTTCACTAACGCCCACCCCAACCAACACCCTTTCAACAAAAATAGGGGGAGTATGCGCGTTTCACTAACAGCTACCCCACCCAAAACCCTTTCAATAAAAATAGGGGGAGTAGGCGTGTTTCACTAACTCCCACCCTACCCAACACCCTTTCAACAAAAAGAGAGGGGAGTGGACGTGTTTCACTAACAGCCACCCCATCCAACACCCTTTCAACAAAAAGAGGGGGAGTAGGCGCGTTTCACTAACGCCCACCCCACCCAACACCCTTTCAGTAAAAAGAGGGGGGAGTAGGCGCGTTTCACTAACGACTGTCTCACCCAACACCCTCTCAATAAATAAAAACAAGAAAGAGAAGGGAGAATATGCGCGTTTTTACTAGAGCGTTAACCCTTTTTTATCAGTGGTAAACCCCTCGTAAAAGAGAGAAGGAGTACATATACCCTCCTCACAAAACAACAAAATAACAAAGAGAAACATGAGAGCGAGGGAGTAAGCATATTCAAAAAAAAAAGGGAAGGGAAGAAAAGCAACACTCTAACTTAAAAAGAAAAGACTATTCATATTTATTCAGAATAAACATAAAAGGGAAACCAAGCGTCAAAAAAAAAACCTGCAGAGGGACACACAACCTAATCAGCCATTAACGCCCGACAATGAGCAATATCTGCATCCAAAGCTTCCACCATCAAACGTCCGTCATCACACTGGGCAGTAGCCAAATGAAGATCCTGATCAGCTTCATGCACTAATTGATGGATATCTTGAATAACTTCACCCTCATCCCTGGCTTCACGAGCAAGCGAAAGAGTGTTCTCATGGTCATCGTACTCTTTACGAGCTTTATCTTGACGAATTAACCGAAGCTTCCACAATAAACCCGTTTCTTCTTTCAAGACTAATAAGCGCGCCGACTCATCCTCAATATAGGGGTAAGATACGAGTGTAGACGTATCTTCCAAGGTCAGTGTATGCCCAAGAAGCGGTAAGGATATCTGATCGGAAATCCATAGATGGCAATCGGAAATTGCGCGATCTATAGTAGCCATCAACATCACAGAATCTGTGAATAATTGATTGGTCGCGTCACTAGCGGTAGTAGCCTCGTCTAGCGCTTGCTGGATCTCTAATGGCACACGATCTGATGGTTCAGCCTGCCGAGCAGTCTGGCACGCCTCATGATGTAACCTAAAGTTCTCGCGCTTGACATCTCTATTTACCTTTCTCTTCTTTCGAAGTTCCCCGATTTCAGACTTCACAATAAGAAGTCGCTTCAATTCACAACATCTGAATCTCGCCGAAACCAACATGGGAACAGGCGCCAAAGATAACACAAGAGAGTTTGCCATGCAAGAAATACGCTTGACCAAGAGAAGGAGAAAATGAAATTAAAAAGAAACTAGTAAGCATACTAAGGAGAAGAACTGTATATAAAGATAAAGGGGCTGACTCACGATGCAGTTACCATCCACACCCCCTTCTTTCTTTACACGTGGAGATACGTGTCGACTCACATTTACAATGAAGTACATGAGACGATGCCTCCCCAGGCAGCAATGGGGTACCTCCTAGGGGGAAGACAAACTTGAAATGAGTCTTGGGGACTCAGAGATCAAGGACCAGCAGGGCAATACCCGCAACACAAGAAGAGTAAGGAAAGTAGTAACAAAGAAGAGAATCATGGAAACGAGCAATAAATGGTACTAACGTCAAAAAAAAAGTCCACAAGAGACGGAATCCCAAAAAAAGTGTACGAAAGAAAAATCTAGCAAAATAAATCACCTCAAAACGACTATCAGCTCGCGACAACGGGCGATGTCCACATCCACGGCTTCTGCCATTAAACGCCCCTCATCACACTGAATGGAGGCCTAAGATAATTCCCACTTAGCCCCGCTTATCAACCTTCGGATGTACCGCATAACTTTGCCCTTGCCTCTTGCACTACGGTCGAGCGCAAGAGTGCCTTCATGTTCATCACATTCCCTACGTGCTTTGTCTAAGCGAGTCCTCCTAAGAACCCACAACACCTCCACCTCTGCTCTTAACGCTAGTAGACGCGTGAGATCATCTTTGGGATAGAGCAAGTTTACGAGCGCTGAGACAGCCGCTAGAGACAGAGTGTACCCCGGGAGCCGCGGAGTCACTTGATCAGAGGTACACGAACGACAATTGGCGATGACATGATCCATAGTTGCTGTCATTAGTGAGGACTCCATGAGAATTGGCAGCGTACCGAGCTGTGACAGCGTCATCTAGAGAATGTTGAATGGCAGATGTCATGTGTTCGGCCCTCTGAACCGCCTGATGCACTTCATGACGTTCCGCAAACTAGACACGCATGTAGTCCCTTTTCGCTAATCTGTGTTCACAAAGCGCCTCAACTTCGGCTTTCACTAACAACAGGCGCTCTAGTTCTGCCTCTTTGAACATTGAGACCAGAGCAGGGATATGCGCTAAGGTTAAAACGTACCCATGAAGGAAATGAGCCATTTAAGTAAAGTATCCTACGGGAAGAAGCAAAATTGGAAAATGAGGTGTTTGAGGCAGATGATCGAACATAAGGAACAACATCTATATATAGAAGAAGTGTCATCGTAAGTAACATAGCAACCGTCCGCTGCTTGTAATGCGTGGTGATCGAGAGTAAAGGATGATTTGACTATCGGGTCATCTAACAATTGACCCAATAGTCAGGGTACTGATGTTGATACATGAAAAATATTACCCCTTAGTCGGGCTAGTGTACCCTCAAATGGGAGGCAAACTCAACATGAGACATGGGGACTTGGGGACTAAAGCCCAAGTCCACCAAGGAAGCATCCATGAGATGAAAAGGACAAGGAAGGAATTAAGAAGAAAGAAGGAGGCTTTATTAGAGAAGGGATGGCATTAGTAGTAATTAAGAGATTTTAGGACACATGGCATGATATCATGAAAGGAATGGGCTTTTGGAAAGTCTATATAAAGAATGACAAGGTACAATGGAAAGATAACTCTCTCTCTTACTATTCTTAGTATAGTGAGGTCATTTGGCTAGTTAGAACGGGTAGAACCTTAGACCTAAATTCACCCTTCAACAGAAACAGAATCAAAAAATCGCCATTAGCTTTCAATACTCCTTAACTTGAATAAACACTAGACCAATTTCTTCTGCTTTAGTTTTCTCACAAATTTTTCTGCTCTAGCAAGCTAGTTTTTCCTTGCAATATCTCCCATGCCATTTAGGCAATAACGACCTACTGAGTAATCTTAAGTTCCTAACGCTCAACCACCTTTTTTTAATCGGCCTACAGACTCTCTTCCACTGAGAGCAACTGCAGTGGTGCGATCAAAACCAAAGATCAAAGATCAAAAAAAAGACCAAATTTTGGGTTTAGTCCGTGTTGTGACGCAACGGTACAGGATTAAAATTTCGTCAGGCGGACTTTAAAAGTCCGCCCCATTTTTTTTTTTCATTAGGCGGACCTTAAAAGTCCGCCCCATTTATATTCCATCAGGCGGACTTTAAAAGTCCGCCCGTTTTTTATAAAATTCCATCAGGCGGACTTTTAAAGTCCGCCCATTTTTTTAAAATTCCATCAGGCGGACTTTAAAAGTCCGCCCATTCTTTTTCTTTTTTTATTTAATTTCAATTTTCATCGGGCGTAATTTAAATCTCCGCCCGTTAACAAGCGTACTTTAAATTTACGCCCAGCAACAAGCGTACTTTAAATTTACGCCCGACTATATTAGAATTTGGGATTTGGTCGCGACCATATTTGGTCTGGAACTTGATCTTTGGTCCAAATTTGATCTTTACTCCGTCCCACTGTGTTAGGATCTCATCCCATAAATTTGGTTATACTCGCCCACTGTGGATGCTCTGACCCCAGGTCTTTTTTTTTTCCCTACGCTTTTACATGCTATAATTTGTGTGCAAGGTCCCACATATTTTTATCAGCCTACAAAAGCGAAATCACGATAAAATATTTATTTATCAGCCAGCCAAAATAGGATTTCATTTGCCAAACAAAAAACTACTCTAGGCTAATGAGGGTTTTGGGTTTGGGCACATGATAGTCGTGCTTTTTTGCGAGTTAGCTAACACTGCTGACTGCATATACAACAAGTTCTAGTCCAAAACATATGGCCAACGCTTATTACATGATTCATGATTGGTGAATTACATTGCCATGTTGGGCACTCATGGTAAAGGAACACAAAAGTATCACGCACTGCACAATATATTGCTTTTCCATATCATTGTCGCTGTGGTTTGAGTTTATAAACATTGATGGATTGATTAGTTTTTACTATCCTCACAGCCGCAGCTCGATGTGGCACATTTTTTTGTTGCATCCTCGCTATAAAGCTGAGATATTGGGGAAAACTTGAACAACAAAATAGTTTAGCAACTTTGCAAGTTAGAAACATTAGATGAATAAGAAATTAACAACAAAATAATTCGCGTCAAGTTTTTTGGTGAATATATGTTTTCGTTTCTATGTGTTGTGTTTTTTTCTAGTCATATTTTGAACTCGTTAGTTGAGTAAGACTCATCTGGGTGTTGTTAAAAACAACCAAGACTAATATAAATGAATGAATGATGCAGAGAATTGCGGCATATTTGATACTAAAAAAATAAAATAAAGTCACTCCTCTTTTCTCTCTCTCCTCTCTCTTATTTCTTCTTCTTCTCCAACAAAATCATCAAAAATAATCCTTCTCTACTCATATCTAGTCCATTTTTGGACTACATCTGAACAGATTTCTTCATTTATTCCTTGCTTTCTAGGTTAGTTAGTAGATAATTTAAGTATTTTTATTTATGTTCTCTACTTATCTACACTGTTTTGGTGGATTTATCTGCTCTTTAAAGGTTTATCTTCGTTTTAATGGCGATTTTGGGTTATTGGGTTGGTATCTAAGATCAATAATGATGCTCTCCAACGACGAAATCTCAATCTTTGTTGACTCTGGCTACACACTCTTCATCGGAATCTTCATCATCAACTTTTCCGGCGACAAAAAATCTTCATCGGTGGTCTTTTTGACGACGGAAACTTCATCACTATTTACAAGAGATTTGAACAAATCACTCCTACTTTGGGAGCATTTTTTTCTAAAGAAGAAAAACAAACTAAATGATTGGAATTTAATTCCGAGAAAAACTATCCTTCTTCCGATTTAATCGAATCTTATGCATACTTGTATTTATCTTACTCCGGTAATTCTTCTATTTTTCTAATCGAATTTCTCGGTATTGTACACTTACGGTATGTTCTTATTACTTTATATTCTCTTATTTTCGATCTTAAATTAATTGTAACTTTGAAATTCCATTAATAAAAAGATTCCCTGTTTATAAAAAAAATACTAAAAATACTAAAAAATCTTTAAATCTTACTGAGGCCATATTTGAGTTCCCGATGGGACGGATTTCAATTACTATCTCTGCGCGAACTTAACTCCCGTTTATACAAAACCAACCGACACACTACAAATAAATATGTCTTTGATCCGGAATGACAAGACATTAATAGTTGCATGACATTATGAATAGACGTTATGGATGTAGAAGTGAGCGACCATGATGATGGGCTACTTGTCATTGAATTTATTGTCCACGAGAAAATATCAAAGAGCATCTCAAAATGTAGAGAAGACTTTTTTGTGAAAATGAGTCCTTTTTTTTCCGACAGTAAAGTTATACATTACCACCATTGCCAATCCTTATACGTATAATAGTATCTGGTATGTGTCCTAGAATCACCACCTATTTATAGAACTGCCCTCTAGTTAGATATAATCACTAAGGTCGACTGTGATGCGAACTGCAGCAAACACATATTTGGTGAAAGCTTTGATATGTGTGGTGTGGCTGTGACTTGTGGTGGGTAGTATTTGTTGTGGATCATTTAATGGGCTTGGATTTTGGACCCACTCCATTATGTAACTTGTGTTAAATGGTACCACATCGTCTAAGGCAATCTAGGTTCCATGCTTAATAAGCCTTGGGCAATCCTAAACTTGCAAGCCGGTTTTTGACGTTAGTTAGGTCCGAGGATTCCTCACTTGGTATCAGAGCCAGACCCCACTCAACGCTATTCGTGTCCATCAGTCAGTGTGCCTGTGGTTTCCGTACCATTCAGTATCCCCTCCAGTGTATGTTCGTGGCTTCCGTGCCACTCCGTCAGTGTATCCCCTAGTCGTTGAGGAGGGATGTTAAATAGTATCACATTTCCTTGGGCAACCTAGGTCCCATGTTTAATAAGCTTGGACAATCCTAACCTTGCAAGCCGATTTTCGAGGTTAGTTAGGCCCGGGGATTCCTAACTACTTGGACTGCTTTTTTTTGTGCTCTGGTTTAGCTATCACAAGAATCCAGTACCAAAATACAGAAGGATGGAAACAAATGCCTAAAAGTGGGAACTGTTTCTCTTCCATGAAAGATGATGGACCATTGATGCATTCAATTGTGATTAGTAAGAGGAAGTTGAATTTATTAACAAGCTTTTTTAGATACCAAAAGCAAAATTGCTTTTATTTCTCCAAAATAAAAGTTAATCTCGGAAATTAAAAGCAAATATATTATAATGTATTTTAAAAATCATTGCGAAATTCTATTATAAAGTATTGTAAAAATCATTACGAAATTCTGCCAATTAGCTTTTAATGTTTTTACTTTAAAAAGTTAAAAGTGTTAAAGGGCACATGTCCATGGATGTGCGGTCCAGATTTGGTTTTTTTTGGTTTTCCCCTTTCCATGTATACATATGTATTATGTCCATGTAACCAAGAGATTTGATCAATAGAGAATCCTCTCCTTCTCCACCTCTTTCTTTTTCCCTATCTTTTATACTAAAACACGTTATCATGCCCGATGCTCAACCGCAGAGCGATTGGTTTTTTTCCCTGACATGGATGATTTACATAGCCGGAGTTATGCAATTACCGTCAAACTAATGTTGAAATCGTCGGAACCAAATAAGCAAATTTGGATCCATTTTCTATTTTTTGTTCCGTGTTTTGATTTTAGCAAATCTCATAATCAATTGATATTTGTATGTTTTATGTTGCGATTGATTATGTCATAATCTTTGATTATAATCTGTGTGGGGTTTTCTTATTCAGACATAATCTTTGGTTGTAATCTGTATGGGTCTTCCCAATTCGTTTAGATCTCGTAACAACATATATACATCTGTTTTTGATTGTTGTGGGTGATTGAAATTTGATTTGAACATGTACCTTGTCCTCTATATACCACTTAGCCAATCACCAATCAAATGAATGGAATTTTATAATATATATTCATTTTTGTATGTTTGTGCGTGAAGATGATGGTTGAATTTAATCTATGTTTACGATGTACATCAGTTTTCTTTTTTGCGGAAGTTGATTATGCCAATTCTCGGCTGATGTTTGATCCTCGCAGAAAAGAGGTTGAAGAAATTAGGTAAGGAAGAAAACAACCAACTCGGTCTAACCAGGCCCGGTCCAACCAAACCGGTCTAACTCGGTCCGATCCAGAAACTCGGTCCAACTCGGTCCGGTCCTGAAACTCGGTCCGGTGCAACCTATTTTGTCTTGTTCCTGTTTCTGTTCCCATTTCTCCTGAGTTGTGTCCTGTTCCGATTCTGGTTTCGGGACATGCGTGAACAAAATTGTCCCGGTTTTGTGTATATACTGAGAGAACCAAATTTTGAGGTATGTAACTATAACGCAAGCTTTTATATGCTAGGCTTATTTGTTTGTTTTTAGAATATGCCTAGTTTTGATAATTTTTGTCTTAAGCATATAAACAGTGAATTTAAATTATTTTTGTTGATCTCAATCATTAAGAATTTTGGTCTTCATGCTATTTGGTCTCTTGAATATGATATTGGCTATAGTTGAATAGTGTCTTTTGTTCAATTGGTTGTACCAACTCGATTTCAATGTATTCATTTGGAGTTTAGAAGTACTTGAATACCATTATTGTATACTTGATATTTTTCTCCCAAAATTTGAATGTTCCTTGAAATGTATCCACTTGTTCGACTATTAATATGTTAGTTGTTTCAAAACATACGTTCAAATAAAATCACATGTATTCCAATTTTTGTGGAAGAACTCGCAAAAGATAATATGAGTCAGAAAATTTTCATTTCTCTACTTCATCCATAATAGTAACGAACCGGTATATGTTGAAGTATGAAAACAAGATAATTAATTATTTTTAATAATATATTCAACCTAAAGTAAGTGGTTGACATGTGTAGTGAGATTCCTTGACCTATTGAGATAAAGAAATTTCTCAAATTAAGCTAAATGTAGCAAAATTGAAAATGGAAAGAACCCCGAAGTGATAAGGGTTAGACGTACTCATATAAAGCATGTGAAAAGGGACATATATATCATGACACGGAAATGTATTTTTTTCCCAGTAATAATGACACCAAAGTACCGGTATCAGCTGAATATGGGATGAATCTAAGAGGTAATTCTAGCTCCCATCATAAATGAAATAGTTGGAAATGCACCTGGTCATAGGTGTTGATATATACAATGTAATGTGTATCATAGTAGGAACCAATTTTCACATCAACTTTAATGGCAACAAGAACTTTGCCTGGCCAATTGAATATTTAATTGAACTAGATCATATGTCTTCCCTTACAGTGAGAATGGATTTGATTGCATCTATAAATTATTTCTAATGAATGTGGAAGGAAGCATACTCTTAGAAAAATTAATGTGTCAATCTAGTGAATTGTAGATCACTAGAACTTGAATTACTGAATCCTTATTAACCCCAACAATGAAATGATTGGAATTGATTCATAAAGACTTTGACATAACCATAAGGCACATTGGTTGTGACGCGATGTTCCGTTTTGAAAGTACTAACACGAGCATCACTTCATTTGAGTGTATAAGAAAATGAACTAATAGAACGCGAAGTTACGACATCTATCATAATCAGTGATTTCTAAAGTTACTATATTTGCACTTCCTCTCCCCATTATGCTTTAGAGTAAGAAAGCACGTCACTCATCTTACAAAGTCTCTCTTTAGTGAAACATGATTGAGATCATCCTGTTTTACTTAGATGCAAATGATAAATAATTCATTCTCCAAAGAAATAAAGTGTTGTTAATGAACATATATCCACGCATAATGTGGACCATTCAAAGTGATTTATGGCCCTGGTGGATGATTCGACGCATTGAATCAGTTGTTCTTCATAACAAACGACGCGTTTAATTTTTGTAGAATTCCTGGCACATATTACACAAAGCAAAGTGAAAAGGCTAACCACCCTTGTTAATGCTAGAGAATTTACATCAAAAGGACTTGATGAATATTGCATGTTTAATAAAACCAATATATAACATCTTATACCCAATGGTCTCGCAGAGGCTACCATCAAAGGTTACAGATGGTGTCTAAGGAATAGGTTATGCGTACCAACCTACCTTTTATTGCTTTGGGGATATGCAATATTACGCGCATCTTTACTTAATTCGTTTTAGAACCCAATATTAGTCAACCTTTTTTGCGTACCAGTTGGTAACTGAATTCAAGCCTGACATTTGTGTTATTACGCATTTTTGGTTGCACTATATATGTGCCATTACGAGTCCACATCGTACTATGATGGGTCACGAAAATGATTAAGTAACTTTGTTGGATATTTGATCTCAACAATTATCCGCATTTTAAAACCTTTGGCAGGAGGTCTCTTACTGCTAAATTTGCAGGTTATCACTTTAATGAGATAGTCTTCCCGTCGTTAGGGGGAGATAAGAAAAAGTATTTTCTAAGGGAACGACATGAATTGTCGTGGTGTGTTCCCACTGTGTCTCATATTGATTATTGTACTCCACAAATGTAAATGTGAAGTGACAAAGAATAATCAATTTTCAAAATGTACACTGATGTCGCTAAAGTGACAAGATCACACATACCAGCTGCAAATATTCTTGCAAGGTTAGAAATCCTCAGTATGGGGTGCACCATGGACTAAGGTGTTTCAAATACACTTGGTGGAAGTGCAGTTGAGGCCGTGGATCCATAAAGGAAGATGGAGAGACCACCAGGTTCGATCAATGCTCACCTAGAAAGGAAGTAGATGATTAAGGCGCAATCTAATCTGTATCATTAATGAAATCATCTCATTTGATTGTCTCTGAATATGTCCATGAATCAATACTGGAAGACGCTCCGAAGTTTAATGATTCCAGAGAACAATGAAATCTTAAAGTATTATGAGAACACACACTAATCAATGGAAAGATCGTGCGAGCATATTAATGATTATATTTATATATAGTTGCTCAAGAAAATAGAGCACGACGAGATCGAACCATGCTTTTTATTGTTTAATGTCAACAAAAAGCATATTTGGACACCACAATCCAGGTAGAACTTGGTTCTTTGACAAATATACAGGTATTTGGTGTGGTAGTGCTAACCAACCAAGTGTAAATCCTATGGGACATACATGATTAATTTGTCATAAAGCATAGTCAGAAGAAAGCAGTCTTAAAGTATTAGACTCGCCTTGTGGCGCGAGGTTTCTCAGAAAGCCTTGGAATTGTTCTCTTGTAATGAACGTTATAGCGTCCCGCTACTTAGTTGGCCTGGTAATTTCAAAAGGACTTGAAATGCAGAATATGTATGTGGTTGTTACGTATCTCTGAAAGAATCAAGAGATAGAAGATATTTACAAAAGTACTTGATAGCCTTTTGTTTCCCAAATCAAATGACTCTCAACCAAGTAGTGCATTTATAGTTAGATATAACGCTCACTTATAGATTGAAGCAATCAGGCGGACGTGGTATACCCGTCTAAGTGGCTATTTGATTTGGAGGGGATAGACAAGTAAGTTATTTTTCCTTGCGTATTCATAATAAAGTTCCTTATTTGGAATTGTAGTTATTTATGTTGATGGTACAAACATGATGTGTACTCTTGATGTAATAAGAGACCTTAAAAGCTATTTAAAATCCGAATTTGAGATGAAAAATCTAGGGAAAGCTCAATTGAATACTGAGAACTTACTTACATTTGACGAAATGGTTACTTACTTACATTTGAACCTCGACTAATCATGGGAGTGCTATCAGGATGTATGCCTTTGTTAAATTTCCTGACAACTTTAGACATATGCAAAATGGTTAACAAAGGCATACATCCTGATATCACTCTCATATCAAAGTACAATAGACGCATTGTTGTATTTAGTATAATAATGTATCGGGTTAAATTTTACATCCTCAGGGAACTTGTTAGCTAGATATAGCTCCTCGCCAACACAGCGTCATTGGAATGGTATAGTGAATGTAATCGTGTACTTAAAATTAACCATTGACATAAATTTGTTTTATCCCTACAAAGAAATTAAAAGGAATGCTAATGAAAGTGCAATCCAAAAGTTGTTGATTATGAAGGAACAATAATCTCTTCTCCAACGAAAGTAATCAAAGGGAGATATGGGAGATTATTTTCTAGGTTATTACCGATATTCAGTTTCGAAAAGTACATGACTAAAGGAACTTTCTGGATACAACTCTGAAAGGAATCAGGGGGAGATGCCGACATCAGGGCGAGGATCCAAGGATATGAAGTCGACATATTTTACTTCGAAATTGAAGCTGTGTTGTACTATTTTTCCCTTCGAATAGTATTTCCCAAAGGGTTTTATTACTCGACAAGATTTTTAGCGATACAACACTAAAAACATCAAGTATGTTGAACGTTGAAGACATAAAGGTCGTTGTTGATATTACTGAAAATATCTGGATCAAAGAAATGAAACGCGATATTCTGTTAAGCAACGTAACTTCCAGAATCAACAACATGGTCTTATAAACATTCATGTCACCAAAGTAAAGTGTGATAAACTCCTTTGACCGCATTAGACTAATGAAAATTGTCTGACATCAGGGGGGCATCTAATGGTGTGTTGAAATATTTTCCTTCACCGAGGTTACTTTTTTCCACAGGGTTTTTGATGTAATTTTGTAGTGGTAAGTAAAGTGTTCGTTTCTCGGACTTGTTGAGGCTGATTTCAGATTTAAAAATAGAAAACAATAAAAATAAAGAAAATATATACACAAGGTTTGTCACAATGTCGAGAGATTACTGAGACTCGGGATTCCACCAAACATCATATCATGTGGTTCAACAATCAATTCTTAGACAATTATAGCTCTTGTTTATTGGCTCTAATTCTTTGCCAGGGTAGATTTTAAAAAGATTAACTGTAAATCACTAGCATGATGCATCAAAAGCACTTAGACCAAGCATACATCATCATACGACTTCACAACTAATTAAGAAAAATCATAAAAGGATTAAATTAATGCAAAAAGTCATAAAAAGAATTAAATATAATTACCACACGCATGAAATATGGCTTTCTCCGTCATCCCAGTGTTGGGGTTTAGCTCCTCATATTAAAAACATGATCAAAATATTTATTCATGGCTCCAAAGTGTTTGAAGAGAGTGAAAATACAAGAAAAAGATAAAACAGATCAATTGCAACGTTTATGTGCGTGGCAGATCGACTGTTACTAGCGATACAGAAGATGCAAGACTGCTGGGAACGATACTATGTGTATTGTGGATAAACCACACTTTTCTGCGATTGACTTGGGTCGTATAATGTTCTTCAGCTTCGTCTTCTTCCTCCTGCTGCTGCAACTTTCTATGCAGCGTGATTTCTTCGTACCGGAGCTTCCCCTAAACTACGTAAAGGCCCCAAACTCCCGATAATGCTCTCCTGACTCCCACAGCTCCTTTTTATATACCACAGGTCCAAAAATCCAGCGAGTTAATCTTCTTTTTCCTTTCACATAAAGTTATGGACTTTCCTTATTTCTCTCCTCTACGCGTCCTCCGAGTTTCCCAAACTCTTCCAAACTTGATATATATGAATCAAGCAGAATATCTTCTCCCATTCCCCACGTAGTTTCCATATTTGATAATCCAGAAAACCCGTAAATACCAACTTCTTGTTTTATCGAAACCCATGATAATCCTCTATTTATTCGAATCTAAACCACATAGCAGCCCATATACCTTTCCTGTTTTATTGCAACAGACTACTACCAATCCGTATCTATGAAAGAAACCGTGAAAATCTCGTCCAAGTAAATCCAGAAAAGTCCGCAATTTGTTTTCTCCCCTGTTTTATCGTATATGACCATAACTTCCTTCTTTTTCGAACTGAAATCCTTCATCTATCCCGTGCTGCCCTAACATGACTAAAGCAAACGAAATCGGAGATTGAGTCTCGTTAAAAACACTTCCAAAATCCGATCAAACTTTCATGCAAGTGACAACTTGTTTTCCCGCCAAATTCTTTGTTCGAAAGTGAAGAAGAAATGCCCCCCTAACCAGAATAGGGTGCCATTAGCCGTGGGGTGCAAATAGTAGATCTGGGGTGCATATAGTGAGGGGTTACCCCTTATCAACTGAGTGCCCATTATCCAAAATGAGGGTCCGAATAGCAAATGTCCTCCCATGAACGCAAAAAGCACTTTTCGAGCCAATTTCGCCGTAAAATCTTATTTTTCCAAAAAACACCTACAAAGACATAAAAAGCCAAAATAAATACAAAATCTAGCACTAAAAATATATACAATTGAGATTATATCAGACACAAAAATGTGTCTATCAGTTTTGTTTCTCGGCAAGGTTTTTAATTAGACAACAACAAACACCGGGAATTAACTTCCCAAGTAAGGCTATTGTGTTTTCTAGAAGTTTTTTCTGCCTAAGAAGTTGTGAAGCAATTAATCAACTTCAACGAAGCAAAGTGATCATCTACAACAGATCAGCATTACTTGCATCTTCCACGTTGTACTCTTTTCCCTTCGTCAAGGTTTTTTCCCACTGGGTTTTTCCTTGTCAAGGTTTTAATGAGGCAACATATACACATCCAACTATGTTCTAAGTTTACTTAATATTGTACTCTTTTCTTTAGTTCGGGTTTTTGTCCCTTCGGGTTTTCCTGGCGAAGTTTTAACGAGTCAATTAACTTAGAATCGTCGATCTTTGAAGATCATATTGCATGTGATGAACTACATGTAAAGTACGAGACAACATGTGAAGTAACACATGTGAAGAGTTTTACCAAGGTTTTATCCGACTGGGTTTTTTCCTTGTCAAAGTTTTAATGAGGCAATGGACTTCGGCACAAGTCATCAACGAGAACGACATTTGAAGGACTATATGTGAAGCACTATGTATTAATTTTTGTTATTGAACCGCACAAGAGGGAGTGTTAAAGGGCACATGTCCATGGGTGTGCGGTCCAGATTTGGTGTCTTTTGGTTTTCCCCTTTCTATGTATACATATGTATTATGTCCATGTAACCAAGAGATTTGATCAATAGAGAATCCTCTCCTTCTTCACCTCTTTATTTTTCCTTATCTTTTATATTAAAACAAAAAGTACTTTTTTAAATGGTATGCAAACAAATTATAGGGTTTTTTATATTGGTAGTGAAAAGCCAGCTTGACTGACTGTTCTGACTAGATAAAATTTGTTTCCCATCCCTATGATCAAGCGGAGAGCATCATGAAAAGCCTTCAGCAGTATCTTTAGGAAAAGAAAACATGTATCTAGTTATGCCCATGTACTATCTAGTCATGTAAACATGTTTTTCATTTAATTCCATGCTTAAAAAAAAATGAGGATATATTATTTTGGTCATGGAGTTGTTATTCTATTTGTTCTTGCTACATTTATATATTCACACATTTTGTCGTTTTTCTTTAATGATTAATCTTCTTTTCATCATCCCTTTTGTTTATATATTTTCAAACATGGCATTGATTTTATATGTTCCTTGAAATTATATACATATGGATCAAATGCTCACGGAAGAGTTGGTTGCATTGAGTTTTCAGACAATGAAATGAGATGCACATTAATTGATTAATATACATGCTAAACATTGTTTTTTTCTTTTTTCTTCGGAAAAAGAAGATAGATCCTGGAGCAATATATTGATAATAATGATTCCTAGAAAACTGAGCATCATTTACCGTTACAAGATTAATACAATTTGCAATATAATAGATGGGCTTTCCTTTTTTCAGATATTTTGAATAGCATTAAGATTGAGAAGGTCGCTATATTTGTGGCTTTAGATATACTAAATATGGAAATTAAATTGAAATGAAAGCATTCAAATTACTACAAGTGTTTATCCTAATTTCGAAGGTTTCACTAATACAGTTATACTATAACGATGCTCACCTGCCTTTGCGTATCTTCTCATCATGAACTTTAGAATAGGTTTTGAGTCGCTTTGAAAGGTGATATTTTATCCACTCTATTCAGTTGCCTATCGTAAGGCAGCTTCTGCTCCCTTTTCATCTAGTTGTTCCCTAGTTGAACAATCTTCCTAAAAGGCCACATAAACTTGCCTAGCAAGTCGACTTTTGGAAGATTATGTAGAAAGTCAGGGAAGACAATTTTAAACCATAGACTTTAGTATCACTTGTTCAAGTTTTGAGTTCTTCTTTATTCTCATTGTTTAGAAATTTTCAGAAAGATTAGTAATTTAGTAAATTAAAATTTTGTTTGTGAATTAAAGTTGGAACCAATGAAATTTATTATTTTAAAGTTGAGTATTGCTTTGTCGCAGGCATGTTTTCCATGCAAATATAAAAATCTTATCTAAGAAATTAGCCTAAGGCCGTATTCTTGAGAATTAAAGCATGAACTTGCGCTAGTTGTTTAACTCGCTCCAAGGTCCTATTCGGTTGGGGTTCTTGGGGAATTTGGAGAAATAAGTTCAGACTTGGGACTCGCCTAAACTCGTCTTAATACTTGAATTCTCTTATTAGAGGCTTAAAGTCCCATTGATCATACATATTGTTACTATCATGATTTATAACCTAGCCAAAATCAAAATTTTAACATCATGTATTGATTGAATTAATTAGCAACATAGATACAATTAAACCATATATAAGTTCGACATTACATGCTTTCAACATTAATATAACTTTGGATAATTTTAATTTTTTAAAATTGGCTTGGAGCCAGCCAAAAAAGTACCTAAAACCGACCTCGAATTTAATCGCTCAAAATCAGATTCAACTTGGAAACGAAAATCACTTATGTCGTACGGTGATTTGAAACTAATCGCTTGGAAATCAATCTTCGAAACCTATTTTAACTACTCTGGGATGCAAAGGCCTTTGTGCCTATAATTCTGCTAGTAAAACAAGCTTTGGTTCTTTTGGTGTTCTTTGAAAAACTGTAATATCTCTCAAGTATTGTTTTTTTGGGAGGAATTATGAAATAACTTGATTTTTTACGTCTCGAGTGGTTTCAACGATCATCCATATTCTACATTAAGAAAATTCTTCTTAATATAACGTTTTTCGTTCAAAATAAAATAAAATAAAGTTTTTATGTCTTTTAAAAAGGCAAGACATGAAGTCTTTCTTTTTGCTTTTCTCTATTTAAGCTAAACTTATTAAGTGATTTTGTTGGTGAAAAGAAAAAAAAACATAAGGACATAAGGCCAAAGTCCCCGGAGAAATAGGCTAAAAATAAAAAGAAATAAAAGATCAGAAGAGAGCGAAAATACATCAACAAGCTTACCCAAAATGTTCCATCCGAAAATTTGGTGTGATTTTTTTTAAATAGATTCCCCATTTTGGCATGACTAGCGTTTTTCTTCTAGAAAGCATTCGGAAAGGAAGAACTCGATATCGTTCTATTTGGAACATCCAATACTGATGATAATTGGAAACATTGTATACTCATCATATTCATTATTACCCATCTACATGGCTAATGTAGCAAATCTACCAACATCAACATTAATATCCATGATTAACTTATAAAGGAGGTCAATTGTCTGGTTTTTTGTGAATAAACCTGTCATTTCTTTCCATAAAAATTTGATCAACGAATCTCTTCCAAAGAACCAGGACTAGCAATATTAAAAGCACCCACAACTTTCAACAACCTCTTAAACCATAGAGTAGTGTAAAACTCTTTTAAAAACTAAAGGAGTATGATTCTCGACAAACATGTCTCTCATCATGAAGGTTTTTTTTCCAGCATTTTAGGTAACAACTTCACCGTAAAATCTACTTATGAATGGGAAGACATATCAAACAAATTTTAGAAGAGACTTGCACCTTGGACGAAGAATCTTCTATTCAAGGCACGTAAAGTGGTACTAATCAAGAATAAACCTGCTTCACTACCTATTTATGATATGTAGTGTACAACATGCCATCTTTGGCGAAGAAAACATTAACTAAACTGATGATGGATTTTTATGGAGTTCACTAGAAGATTTAAAAAATCTATTGGATTTCCTGGAAAAATTTATGTAGACCTAAAGATTATGGAGATTTCCATCAAGAAGCCTCAACCTCTCCAATTAAGCGTTGTTAGTAAAATGAGCACGGAGATTTCAAAAAAGATATTCATTATGGAGAAGGGTGATTCAAGAAAATTTGGGTACCATAGGATGAAAAATTTAAGAACGAAAAGAATATTGTATCACTGACCTCAAGATTTTTCGATATATTTCGACCATTCCCAAATAATTGGCGAGTACAATTGGTCAACGAAATAATGCTTTCAGCATACATTGAAGCTCTAAAACGTAGTTAGATTCAAGAGTCGTACTCCCTTGACCCAACTAAGAACACACACTTTATGGATTCTATTAATGGTTAGAGAGAAAACAAATCAGAGAATTTTGATAGTTTTTCATACTTGAATGAAAATAAATCATCGATCACAAATTATAGGGCACTTCGCTTCCAATAGACATCAATTGTATCTAGTGGGAATGAATGTGTCTTACGTGAACCATCACAATTTTTGGAGATACCTCTTCATCTCCAACAAACATCCATTGCGTCTACTCGGCACAAGACGCTCCCAACTGTAGCGGTAAACCAAAAATGAAAATCATTTTATTTTCTATAATATTAAAAATATCCAACACATTATCCCCTTCCCCATCCCTTTTATGTTTTTCTATTCTTTTCATTATCACCCAAATATACTTACATAATACAGAATGTAACTAACCACTAATGATAACTATCTAATGTGTTATAAGACCCCTGAAAGGCGTAGTTCTAAATCACTTGGCGTCTGGTCCCCAAATGAAGATTGTGATTTTTACTCCGCTTATAATGATCTTTTCAGCTCTAGGAGGTTCCTATACATAATTCGTCTGTTGAGTCTCCCATGAATTGGACTCATTCCTTAGGAATTAGATTACCTAGCCTTCAACTTCTTGAATCATTGCTGTGAAATGTACCATCTATGACTGGTGTATGAGGGCTAAGATCGTTCGACACATCTTTTTGCGTACTATCATATGTAATTGGGAGGTTGTATTAGCATGAGCTTCTATTAGCCACGTTTTATTTTTGTTTTGTATCGTATGTAGTCATTCTTTATGAATGCTACTTCTTCTACTATATTTTGTCTTTTGTCAAAAAAGAAAAAAAAAAATTTGAACGAAACATGCTAAATAAGAATGTCGTCAACAAAATATGCTTTAGCTTATTTTATTGAAATTCTTATTTTTGCCATTACTAAAATCCATTATTTGCCGTAATTGATTCCCTGGTTTCATACAAAGCATAACTCTACTAGAAAAGAAGACCAACAGGTGGCGTGTATTGCATGATAATACGGAAGAAATGTTAGGGCATTCGGCATGAATAATTAACACAAAGTACCATGCACAATGCACACAACGTATTGCATAACTGTTCCCATAGTTGAGATTATAAAAACTGATGGACAGTTCTTCTAAAACTCTCATGGCCACGACTTAATGTTGCCCATTTGTTTGTTTGCATCCTCCTACAAAAAGATAAGATATTGGGGGAAACTTAATCAATAATCATCCAAAATTCATAACCCGCACAAGGGCTTTACTTATTCAAAGAAGAAAATAATGTTGAGCAAATTAACGGGTTATAATTGACGTGTTTAGTTACTGGGTACCAATGTCAATGATAAATAAGTTTGTCCATTTTTTTTTGGTTATATGTATGTGCTAAAGTCCAAGATTATAAAGGCTAAACTTTGATCCAAGATCATATGATTCATATTTTATGTTTGGTCTGGGTGTACCTTTTAGTTTTGTGCCGTATCTAGAATAGATGGATATAGTAGGATGTTTCCGTGTGTTGCCAACAACAAATAATATTAAGATGAATAAATATAGTTATTTACGATATTTTTTTTATCAGTAAAGGAGAGATTTTACATACAAAAGACTTGTATCACCCCAAAGCTACAAGAAAATCAGAAGTCAAGATAGTAACAACGTAGTATCCAACCTAAAGGAAAAGAAAAATAAATCCAAACTCGGACTAGTAGCATACAAACTGAGTTATGTAGGATGAAAATAGGCTCTAGGTGAATTCTCAATTACACCAGTGGAGAATAGATTCTCAAACTCCTAAAATTCATATGTGCGAACTGAAATGCATTGTTTACAAGCTGAACTAAATAATGTGATGGTCAATTTAGAAGAAGAGGATGTGTTAGAATGGCCTCTTACTAGTAAAAAAAAAAATTAGAGAAAAATCTACTTATGACAAATGAAGAAGGGGTATTGTCCCAAACCAGAGCATTTCCAAGCTTTTATGGCAGCTGAAGATTCCGGACTAGTGGATTACTGTACAAACAACATCTTTGATCCGGAATGACAAGACAGTAATAGTTGTATTTGTATAGACGTCATGGATGTAGAAGTGGGCGACGATGATGATGGGCTACTTGTCATTGAATTTATTATCTGCAAGAAAATATCAAAGAGCATCTCAATTCTCAATTGAATGCAGAGAAGACTTTTTTTATGAAAATCCACATTCCTTTTCATTTACCTAACACATTTTCAATACACAAAATCCGCCCGAGATAGTAACATACCGGAAAATATACTTATATTAAGTAATTGTTGCGAGAAAATCCCCTAGCCATTGATAAATTTCCCACCTTGCGAGAAATGTCTAAAGGATCGCTTAAGATCTTGAGATGATATCAGTCCCTAATAATCTGATATCAGCCTTTACAAATGTTGCCGGTGGTTATTTATTTCCCTTCCTTTCAATTGTAATAAGAAAACATTTTTCCATCGATCAAAAATATACTGAAATGAACAAATCCGACAGAAGAAAGCCTCCTATATGATAACCTGCATGTCACTTAATAATTAACTTAAATAAATATATTCGAAAGAACTTCTAAAACTCAATGATCAAGATTCGAGACCCCTGTACTTAGATTAGTCATCGGGCTTTCCTGGTTCTGGAAAGTCATTAAGCTTTTCATATTTATTATTATCATTTTATATTGGGTGGTGCTATTCAACTCCCTATTCTCCATCTTCCTATTCTGCTCCCTCCAATCTAAACCCCACATCTGGAAAATGGTGAATCCCATTTATACCTGAATATGATTCAAATCCTAGATGTGTGGTGTAGATTGGAGGGAGCAGAATAGGGAGGTGAATAGCATTCTCGCACATACCTTAATACACCCACGTAGAATACAATTAAATAGTACAGTACTCGTACTAAGAGCGTCCACAGTGGTGCGAGTATAACTAAAGACCAAAGACTAAAAAAAAAAGACCAGATTTGGGTTTAGTCCGTCCTGTGGCGTAGCGGGTGACGCGTAAATTTGGTCGCGCGTTGATATAAAGTCCGCTTCATCGTCCAGCGTAGATAAAGATTACGCCTGGCATGGGGCGTTGATAAAGATAACGCCTGGTATGCGGCGTTGATAAAGATAACGCCTGAATGGGGCGTGAACTATAGCAACGCCTAGTGTGTGGGACGGAGATTATACGTTCGCCCGGGCTTAAAAAAAAAGAAAAAAAAAAGATAGGGCGTTGATAAAGACAACGCCCCAAGCAAATTTCCTAAAGTTTTAAAACTTTAGGCGTTGACTATATAAACGCATGTTGCCTGCGTTAACTTTACGTACGCCCGACGGGGCGTACATTTAACCAACGCCCCATCCAGGCGTACATTTTATCAACGCCTGTTCGTTGGGCGTTAACTATACGAGTGCCTGATGAGTGGCGTAGACTATATCAACGTCCATGGTGTAGGCGGAGATTATATAAATGCCTGACTATATTTTGGTTTGGTCTTGGTCACCAACCAAATTTGGTCTGGTTTTTACTCTTTGATCAAATTTTGATCGATAATCCATTCCACTGCGCCAGCCCACTGGACCAAATATTTGGGTTTACTCATCCACTGCAGTTGCTCTAAGACCGCACTATATTTTCTTAAGGGCCACTATAATTAAAAAAGGAAAAATATCAAAGGCCACAAAATAACGTCATCACACATCTTAATACCCGTAAGGAAAAGATGCGTAGTCAAACCGGGTCGGTGATACGGACCCACGTGAGTCATTAAAAACTATTCCACGTGTCCAGATAGAAAGATCATATCTCCGTACGTTAGAATCACGAGGTTCATGTTCAACTCCTTTTCTTCTCTAGTTTGTTGGCAATTAATCGCCTTACTATTTCCTCGTACACAGGCAGGGGACAGAGATGTGTCCTGTAATCACCACCTATTTATAGAACTGCCCCTGTAGTTAGATTTAATCACTGAGGTCGACTGTGATGCGAAATTGAGCAGCAGCTGCAGCACACACAGATTTGGTGAAAGCTTTGATGTGTGTGGTGTGGTGGTGACCTGTGGTGGGTGGTATTTATTGTGGATCATTTAACGGGCTTGGATTTAGGCCCACTCCATTATGTAACTTGTACTGCCTTTTTTGTGCTGTGGTGTAGCTGTCACCAGAATCTAGTACCGAAATACAGAAGGATGAAAACAAATGCCTAAAGAGGGAGTGGAAATTGAATAATTGTCCCTATTTTTGATAAGTCTTCGTGAATATCCCTGACAGATTTCATAAATATACCCGATGGCATAATTGAAATTTTATCTGAAATCAGAATTTTGATAATTCCTTATTTAACCTTATACTTTTTCTTCTTCACTTCTAAACTAGTCGAACTAACTTCTTCATTTCTCCATCGGTACTACCAATACCACCACCATTTCTTACGCCACCACCTACACCGCCGCAACCAACACCAATAGCAGCACCCCCATCATCTCCATCGTCACAACCACAACCATCATCATCGTTTCTCCACCTCCCAATCAATCGATTTAGACCGATGTTCACTTGACTCAACCATGAAACTTAAATCTGGTGATGAACCAACGAGAAATTAACCTCCAAAACCTAATCTCGAGTATCAACAACATTAGATTCATCCCTATTTTAACTGAATTGTACATCTATTTTAATATGGTATGTACTCGATTCGCACTCCCTTCTCGAACCCTAATTTCTGATTTCATTCTTTTTTAGATCGATAATAGATTCAGGTTTGAATAATTTCTTCTTTAGTATTTGATGATTACAGTGGTGGTGGTGGAGGCGGTGGTGCTAGAGGATATATATCAAATTTCTATTGTTGATTGATTTTTTTAGTCAGTTTCATGTTATTAATATTAATTTGAGATGCAAAATGGTTGTTTTACGATCTTGAAGTGCTTTCTTTAATGTACCTTTGTACTTTATATGGTCTATTAACTCCATGTTCTAGATTGTTGATTTTTAATATATATTCTTGGTGTTATGGTGGTGGTAACAGGTGCTGTTGGTGGTGGATAATTGCGGCACTGATGGCGGATATTTGTTGCACTTGAGGTAATGGTGGTGGGAAGATTCTGTGTGATTGTTAATGGTGGTGGTGAGCTCCGAATGATAAATTGATGATTAGATAATGTACATGTTACTGTATGCTTATTGGTAAAGCAAAACTAAATGATCTTAATGTCAAAAATGATTAAACAATAGTAATTTTTAGATCATAGATTCTAGTTCTCATCTGAATTACCAACCCTGGAATGCCAAATTGCTGGAACCATAGGGTACGTATTTCTTCCATGGAACTTCTTATGACTATTTGCAGTACCTTCATTTTGATTAACTAATTTCTCAAGCACGAGTTTCAGTAGTTTGTTCATTTTGATTAACTAATCAAGCTATCGTTTAGTGTACCTTTATAAGCCAACATACAATTTAGTCATTTAGTGGATATATTAATGTTCTCCAAGTGTACACACTTGTCCTGCTCACTTGGCTTTTATATTTGGCTCATCTTAATTACGTATCTGATAGCTAATGTAATTTGCACACTGCCAATTTTCCTACCTAAGATTTTGTTAAGAATATCTACTACTTGCTCAGATTACAACTGATAATTTGTTACAAGCTATACAAATAGATGAACGAGGAACACCCGATAGAAAGCATAAAAGCCTAGAAATGTGGAAGCAACTAGCTCTCAATGAAGTTGTTATGGCGTTGGCATCTGTGAACTTTCCAGATCTGAAGAACGTTGAGTTTGTACTTCTCTGAACTCAACTCAACTTTTGTGTTACCACTTAATGTTTAGGTCTTGTTGTGGTGATTGAATGAGAGTTTTGATGGTCTGCCATTAATGAATTTGATTGGAAATGGTGACTTGAGAATTGGTTGAGTCGTGGACAAGAAGGTTACAAAGATGATGGTGGCTGTGATGTTGTGTATGCTGGTAGTGTTTGAGCAGCAAGGAAATGGCTGAGCTGCAGATAAGAGTGTTGCTGGTGATGAACACCGGAGATGTGTGTTGGAAGTGAGAAGTAAATGGATAGACTTCGGTTTTTATGGATCACCTACGGTTGTTGATCCTATTTATGGGATCAATTCTCGTTGTTGATCCAATATTTTATGGGATCAACTACTGTTGTTGATCCTATTTATGGGATCAACTCCTGTTGTTGATCCAATTTTTTATGGGATCAACTACTGTTGTTGATCCTTTCAACTCCTATTGTTGACAATATTTTGTTGGATAAGTATAATCATGCTTGTAGTTTAAATCATGTAAATTTCTTCCAATGTTGAACTTGTGGTGCAATGGTAGCATGACTAACTCCATGTTAGATGATGCGTGTTCGACTCACGCCAAGTTCACTCCATTTACATGGATCAACTTTCATTGTTGATCCAATTTAGGAGATCAACAACCATTGTTGATTCCCTAAACTGGATCAACTTCTACTGTTGATCTTTTTTTTAATCAACTACCGTTGTTGATCCCCTAAATTGGATCAACTTCTACTGTTGGTTCTATTTTTATTTGGATCAACTACTGTTGTTGATACAAAAATATCTGAACCGGTGGTGGTGGTGGCGGCGGACTAGTGGTGGGGGCGGCGACGGACTAGTGGTGGTGGAGGACTGGTGGTGGTGTAATGGTGGCGGTGAAGGAGTGGTGGTGGAATATTAGTGGTGGTGGCGGTTGGTAGGTGGTGGTTGTTGAACAGTGGTGGTGGAATTGTAGTTGAACGTTAGTGGTGGTGGTGAAGTGGTAGAGGAAGAAAATTGTTTCATTTTGAAATAAAGAAAATATTATATGGGTGATAGTATTAAGGTAATCTAATTTTAAATGGATAAGGTTTTTAAAAAGTATGGACATTAGGTGTCAAAAGTAGAGACATATAAATAATGTACCCAAATAGGGAACTGTTTCTCTTCCATGGAAGATGATGGACCATTGATGCATTGAATTGTGATTAGTAAATGGTATTATGGTAGTATGATGAGTGTCAAATAATGTATATATTTATCCCTTTTTGTTGGCATTTAACTCATCTTTTGTGCAGTAATTCTACATTTTATCCCATATTTTGTATTTTCATTGTTTTCAAGAATAAATATTTTTCTTACTTAATTTTGCATTTTTAGGTAATAAATAAAGTCTGGATAACTTGCGGAGCGGAAAAGAGTTGAAGAGTGGTGAAAAGCCGGAAGAAATTACGCAAGGAAGCCGCAAAGAATGGTGCGCACAAGTCCAAAAAGCTAGGAATGGGCTCAAGAAGGAAGAATTGTTCTTAAAGAAGATATGGGCTTGGCATACCCAAGGCCCAAAACCCTTACCCAAACCCATTTTCTATATCCATACCCGCCTCCATTCTCAGCCGTTAGATTGGATCCATCTCATCATCCAATGGTCGCTTCTTCATCGTGCATCAAAATCTGAAGTCCCTGCAAAACACCATAGTGCCTAAATTCCAAGCCTTCAGATTAGATCACATTTAGATCCTACGGTCGCTCCTTTGCCTGCGCATCAAATCTCGATACTTCCGCTTAACACTACAGTACCTAACATCATCTAACACCATTGACTTCGTTGTGTTTCAAAATCCAACGGTTGGATCGATTCATCTCTCATCTCACCGTTAGATCTACCAACCATCTTCGCATCCCGCAGCTCAGAGTCACAAAACATCAAAATTTGATGAAGCCGCTCAACACCCGAGTACCAAATACCCTATACCCAAAACAAACGCACCCCAATCCATTTTCCATCGACTTCTCCTCATTCTTCTCCATCCCTCTGCAGAACCACCACCACCTTCTCCACCTGCTCTGACTCCGCCACCATACCTCTGCCATAACCACCTAACCACCTCCAATTCAGTAAACCCATCATCCCATACTGCAAAACCTATTCACCTAGCCAAAATTATTTCATCAAACCCACACTCACGCCACTGAACCCTAGGGTGTGGAGTTGATGAAGCAATTCAAGCTAGACACGGCAATTGACAGCGGAACAGGGAGAAAAAGAAGAAGATAAAGCATGGGTCGAAGTCAGTAGCAGTTTTCAGAGATTAGGTATGAATTGATTTCATTTTTTATCAAACCCTAATTTCATAAATTGGGGATTTTGGGGGGAAAGTGATTGAATGTATAATTAGAGGCATGGGTCGACGTATTAGGGCTGTTATCAGTAGGTTAGGTGAGTCAATTTCACTTTTTGGTGAAACCATAACTTCACTGATTTTTTGGGATTTCCATTGTATGTATAAATAGGGGACTGTGGGTGTGAAATTGGCTTATGCTGGACTAGCCAGTGTCCAGAACTTTGTTCTGTTAATGTTCACTTTTTTTGCTGTTAATGTTCACTTGATGCTGGAATAGCCAGTGTCCAGGACTTTCATGTTCTGTGTAATTTCAGTTTTCTTTTACAATCTTTTTGTTCACTGTTTCTTCCATTTTTATGCCCTGTTCATGTTTATCTCACTGCTAAGTTAACTGTTAATGTTTGTGTTCCTAGTGCATGTTCCTGTTGATGTTTGTGTTCCATGTAATGTTAATGTACCTGTTATGTGATACATGTTTAGTGGAATGTTAGGCTAGAAACCTCAGTGCATTGTTTTGATTGAGCAATGGGAGAAATTAGTGCTCATAGCAAGCTAATTCTCTTTCCATTCCATTTGTATGCCTAGAGCCACTGCCTTGGCCTTGCATTGTCACCACTGTTAGCTTCTCATCTTCACTGCCCTTGGCTTAGGCCTTGGTTCACTTCCATGGTTGTTGTTTAGTTCTTTGTTGTTTAGTCATTGTCTTGTTTAATTTTCTTCATTGCCTTTGCTTCTTTACATTTTATTTATTGCATTGTCTTTGCTTCACTGCCATCTCTTCTTTCTTCCTTGCCTTGTTCTGCTGCCTTGTCTTCCCCTTGGCTTGCTGCCTCCCTTCCACTGCTTGTGCAGATGCTGTGCACCACTGCTTCTGATGCTGCAGAAGTCACCACTGCTGCTGCTGCTTCCTCTCCTAGGCCCAGACCACAGTTCAGGTTAAGACCTAAAGCCTAGCTAATCTAAAGGCCCAGCCAACTGAGCCCAAAGCTCAGTTCACTCCAAAAAGCTAAGGCCCAATTCACTGTGAAAGCCCAGCTCAACCCAAGGCTCAAATCACATCACAAGCCCAGTCCAATTCAGTCAACTGTGGGCTTAATCCATAAGCCTAAACTCAAAAGCCCAAGACCAAATCAATTGAGTCCATTCCATTGCACTTCAAAGGCCAAGCCTAGTGCACTTCAAGACCAACTGAGCCCAAGCTCAGTTCACTATCAAACAAGCATATAATCCAAAGATACCCTAAGCCCAAAGCCCAAAAGGCTTCATAGCCCAATAGCAATTTAGAAACCCAAAATAGCTAGAAACTCCAAACACACCCAGTCTCTGTGGATCGACCCGTACTTGCACGAGCTACAACCGACGACCGTGCACTTGCGGTATTACTGTAGGCCCGTTTTCATTTCGCTTAAAATTTTCATGCTTTCCCGGGCCCACCAAGTTTTTGGCGCCGCTGCCGGGGAGTGGTGTTGCCGCTGCTGAGTTCCATTAGCATCTCTGCCTTGCAATCATTGCAGGTACCACCTTGGCTGTGCTGCTGCTGCTGGTGCCTTCTCTGCCAAGCTGTGCTTCTGCTGTTGCTGCTGCTGATGCTACTGCTGCTGTTGCTGTTGCTGCTGCTGCCAAAGCCTGCTGCTGCCAACTGGGCTGCCAACTGAAGCTGTCAACTGGGCTCGCCTATTTCTGTTGCTGCCGGGCTTGTGCAACCTCTGCTCCTGGGCTCTGTTCCAACCTTTGTTGCTGGGCTTGAACCAACTGAGCTGGGCTTGCAACTTCTGCTCCTGGGCTTGCCCTTTTCTGCTGGGCTTCGCTGCAGATTCTGCTGGGCCTGTGTTGCTGAGTCACTTCAATTGCCGCTGGGCTTGAGCGTGAGCTGCTTAGGACGATCCTAAAGCCCAACTGGGCTGTGCAACTAAAAGGGGACTAAAAGCCTATTTTTGGGCTTCCCTCCAAAAAACAAGTAAGCCTAACCCATGAGTTAACCCACTTGGGCCTCATTTAAATTCAAATTCGGGCTTGTAATAATTAATTTAATTATTTATTTGGGATTGTAATAATTTTTATTTATTTTCTTTTTTTCTTTTTTTTTATATTTGGGACTGTAATTATTTTTTTTGTTTTTTTTGTTTTATTTTTCTTTTATTTTTCTTTTTTCTTTTATGGGCTTGTCTTAATTATTATTATTGTTTTTATTTTCTTTTATGAGTTGTGCTAATTTATGCTAGGTTTAGTTCAAAAAAATTTTCCAAAGCCCAATTTTAAACCAAAAACCAAAATCCCTTGTTAGTCCAACACCCATTCAAAACCAAATCTTCATAACCCTTGTGGGCCAAATTGTTTCCGATTGCTCTGTCTGACCAACATGTTAGTTAAGGTACCTACTAGGACATGATTGTGACCTACAGAGACCAGACAAACAGACTTGTTAGAATTAACCCAGACGAACCTATCGAAATTCTAAGTTCTGAGGGAGACAGTCCAGATCAACCAGAAACAATGGGAGAACCCCGTACCCTCAAGGATTATATGTACCCAACTAGAGCCAGTCAACCTTCTTGTATTGTGCTGCCCGAGGCTAATGGACATTATGAGATGAAATCAAGCACAATACAGATGCTTCCTATTTTTAGAGGTGTTGAGAATGAAAACCCGTACCACCACGTGAGAGAATTCGAGGAAATTTGTGGAACTCTGCGTTTCACTCAAATGTCCGACGAAACCCTAAAGTTAAGGCTTTTTCCTTTCTCCCTGAAAGATAAGGCAAAGGCCTGGCTCTATGCTTTACAGCCTCAATCCATCATGACATGGGATGACCTCATAAAGGAGTTTTTCAAAAAGTTTTTCCCGAACCACAAGACTGCGACAATTCGTCAAAGTCTGAATAGCTTTGTGCAATTAGAGGGTGAAACCTTAGCTAGATACTTGGAGAAATTCAATGAATTATTGCTCCAATGTCCCCATCATGGTTTTGAAAAATGGAGACTTGTGCAAATTTTGTATGAAGGTCTAGATGTGTCCACCCGAACAACGGTTGATTCGATGTGTAATGGTCTATTCGTAGATAAAACTGCTGACGCGTCTTGGGACTTCTTGATTGAAGTAGCTGAAAAGACGCAACAGTGGGAATCCATCCGTGAAACCAGAAAGACTACATCCGAAGCAAAGGCTTTTAGGATTGAAGCGGATTTTGAGGGAAGAGCAAACATGGCATCAATAGTTAGGAGATTAGAAGAGTTAGAACTACATAAAAATTCAAAACCTTCCACCACTACTCTCCGAGAACATGTCGCTTCGTCTGTTTGTGCCGCTTGTAACGATCCCAACCATCAATTCCAAAATTGTCCCGATTTGCTTGCAGTCCAGGAATCTAGGCTTGAACAGGCACATGCCATGTTTCAAAAACCAGAGCATAACCCTTATTCACAGACCTACAATCCAGGATGGAGAAACCACCCTAACTTTTCATGGTCAAAAGGACCCACTCAGGGAGGACCATCTCAACCCAATCAGAGCTATCAAAACAATCAGGGATATCAGAACAATCAAGGTTATCAACACCCGAGAAACCCTCAACAACAATCAAACTCTCAACAACAATCATATCCTCAACACAATACCGACAAGAGATTATCCACCCTAGAGGAAATGTTTCAGAGTTTGATGCAAAGTCAGAAAAATCTAGATCAAAAGATGGATCAAATGTGTGAGAGAGAAAAGGGTAAACTTCCGAGCCAACCCCAACTTGGTAGGCCTCAAAGATATTCTATTTAAATGCAAAATGGTCCCCGGCAACGGCGCCAAAAACTTGGTGTGCCCGGGAACGTGTATAAATTAAAGCGAAATGAAAACGCGGGCCTACAGTAATACCGCAAGTGCACGGTCGTCAGTTGTAGCTCGTGCAAGTACGGGTCGATCCACAGAGATTGGGAGTGTTTTGTAGTGTTTAGCTATTTGGGTTCTAAATTGCTATTGGGCCTTGATTAAGATTTGGGCTCAACTTTACCCTAACAGTGAAGTGGGCTTGGTACTTGAAATGAACTGAGCTGAGCCTGAAATGAACTGAGCCTTGGGATCAGTTGGCTAGGTGCTGAAATGATCTAGGCTTGTGGTTTAATTGGCTGGGCCTCTGCTCCAAGAGTGAATTGGGCCTTTGGCCAAGCAGTTAACTGGGCTTATGGTCCTTGAACAATCAATGGGCTCTTGGCCTTTTAACCTGGACTTGGTTTGGACTGGTTTGAGCTTGGGCTTTTGGATTGATGTGAGCCAAGCTCAGTTGCAGCAGCAATAGCAGTGGAAGGAAAGCAACAGCAGCAGGGTTGCAGGGCAGTGGAAGCAGACAGCAAGCCAAGGGAAGAAAACAGGGCAAAACAAGGCAATATAGCAAAGGGAAAGAAGAAAGAAGAGATGGCAGTGAAGAAAACAATGTGAACAAGATAATGAGTAACAAAACAGTGAACAAAAACAAAACAAAATGGAACAAAGTGAAAGTGACACAAAGGCAATTAGCCTAAGGCAAAGACAATGAAGAAAATTAAACAAGACAATGACTAAACAGCAAAGAACTAAACAACAACAATGGAAGTAACCAAGGCCTAAGCCAAGGGCAGAGGAGATGATGAAGGTGAAATGGTGAGCCTAGGCATACTACTAGAGTGGGAAGAGAACTAGTTTGCTCACAGTCACTAGTGAACACTAGTTTCTCCCCAATGCTCAATCAACACAATGCTTCAAGGCTTCTAGCCTAACATTCCATCACTTCACATGTATCACATGACAGGTACATTAACATTACATGGAACACAAACATCAACAGGAACAACACATTTAACAGGAACACATTTAGAATGGAAAAACAGTAACACACATGTAAACAACACACATTAACAGGAACAACACACATTTAACAGGAACAGAGAACAAAATGGAAAACAACAAATATAAACATTAACAGTTAACTTAGCAGTGAGATAAACATGAACAGGGCATAAAAATGGAAGAAACAGTGAACAAAAAGATTGTAAAAGAAAACTGAAATTACACAGAACATGAAAGTCCTGGACACTGGCTATTCCAGCATAAAACTTCACACACAAACCCACAGTTCCCTTTTATACCCAATACCCAATTTAGGGTTTATAGAAAAATACCCAAATTCAAACAGTGAAATTAACTCACCTAATCTTCAAATTGACGTCGACCCATCCTTCTTTGCCTTCTCTCAGTCCTTCTCCTGCTCCAATTCAGTCTTATAGCCTCACCTATTTTACTAATTTCCACCTAGGGTTTCAAGGGAAAATTAGAGGGGAAATGGGTAAAATAGGTGGCTAGAGATGTATGTAGGGTATGGGGGTGATGTGGGTAGATACAGTTTGGTGGAGAGATTTGTTGGCGGCGTTTGGTGGAGATGACAGGGGAGAAGGTGGTGGTGATGGTGGTGCGGCAGGGTATGGTGGTTGCAGAGGGTGAGGGAGAAAGAAGTCGATGGTTTTGGGAGAAGGTCTGTTTGGTTGGGTAGTATAGGGTTTGGTTGTTCTAGTGTGAGGCGGGCTCATCAGATTTCGATGTCTTGCGATGCTTAGCCGTGGGGTGTGGAGATGAAGATTGATCTAACGGATAAAAGTGAAGATGCTGGCAGCGACCGTTGGATGCAGATATACAACGAAATTAACGGCGCCAGATGGAGTTAGGTGTTGTAGTGTTAAGCGGAAGTATCTGGGTTTGATGCGCAGGCAAAGAAGCGACCGTAGGATCTAAATGTGATCTAATCTGAAGGCTTGGAATTTAGGCACTATGGTGTTTTGCAGGGACTTCCGATTTTGATGCACGATGAAGAAGCGACCATTGGATGATGAGATGGATCCAATCTAACGGCTGAGAATGGAGGCGGGTATGGATATAGAAAATGGGTTTGGGTAAGGGTTTTGGGCCTTGGGTATGCCAAGCCCATATCTTCTTTAAGAACAATTCTTCCTTCTTGAGCCCATTCTTAGCTTTTTGGACTTGTGCGCACCATTCTTTGCGGCTTCCTTGCGTAATTTCTTCCGGCTTTTCACCACTCTTCAGCTCTTTTCCGCTCCGCAAGTCATCCAGACTTTATTTATTACCTAAAAATGCAAAATTAAGTAAGAAAAATATTTATTCTTGAAAACAATGAAAATACAGAATATGGGATAAAATGTAGAATTAATGCACAAAAGATGAGTTAAATGCCAACAAAAAGGGATAAATATATACAATATTAGGCACTCATCAAATACCCCCAAACCTGAATTTTACCTGTACTCAAGTAAAACAAAACTAAGGAAATCCTAACTATACCAATGTCGCTGGTCTCTCGAATGCATTTAGCGTATGCACTAAGCCTTTTAAACCACTAAGTGTCCCTAGTGGACGAGTTGAAGTCTCGTGAAGGTTTGCTTAGAACGTACCTACAAAGTTCTAGGTCAAAATATAAGCTCAGATTCCATCAAATGTGACATGTGCAAAACAGTTTAAGCTCACAGCAAAATGGAGATGTCAATCTAGCTATCAAAGGCACAATCCTAGCACTGATAACAAAAAAAAGACATGTGATAAGAGTGTAAAGTGTATCTACACATGTGTAAAGAAAGATCTGAAGTTATGACTACTAATCACCAAGAGATAGTTTCTCAGGCTAAGAACCAAGGTCGAAATCTAGATAGCTGTCCGGACTTTACGAGAATTGTGAATGAGTTGGAGGTATTTCACAATTACTCGCGTTGTACATCAATGGCATACACCCTCCTTGCTTATTACAATGAAACAACAAAATGACAATTTACATGACTCTTATTTACATTGACTATTCTCTTTTTATTTTTGGAACAAGAGATGATGGAATTGATAAATACTTGATTTTTTTTTTTCTGATATTTTTTTTTTTCTGAATATATACATCGTTTTTTTTTTTATTTTTTTTATTTTTTTTATTTTTTTTGCAAAAGAAAACACTTTGATACATATACAAAAGGAAACAAAAGATTACATGACACTTTGCAAGAGGTAGCCCTTTTTGATGCACCCAGTTAAATTCGATGGTTGTCTTTCTTAATGTAACCTCCACCTTCTATCCCAACCTACCAAAGAACAAGCTAGTCAAGTTTCGTTCAGTATTCTAAAGTGATTGGCAATCGTAACTTCCTATCAAACACCTTGAAGATCGAGGCCATACATGTATTGGTAGATCGTGCGCGTGCAAATTTCTTATCACTATGTGAATTGTGCTAGAATCAGGGTGCCTAAATATCTAGACTAAGACTCCTAATAAAAATACATATTTGCACAAGAGTCAACATTTCAAGGTAAATGAGCTCCATTTTTATGATTTTTTAATTTTTTAATTTTTAATTTTGATTTTTCAATTTTTTTTTTCTGGAATTTTTCAATTTTTTCAAAAAGAAGAAGGAGTTCGATTTCAGTTATAGCATATTATCGTGGTATCTACTCTATACCCCCAAACCTAAACTAAACATTGTCCTCAATGTTTCAAAATATGGAGAGAATTAAAATGCAACATATGGAAAGGGACATGCTGAGTAGAGTAAAAGGAGAGAGAATACCCGATTTCGGCGAAAGCAGAATTAAAACTCCGTTATTCAAGGCAAAAAAAAAATTCAACATATTTCAGCCGAGATCATATTGGATTAACAAAATATATACAAAAGGAACAAAAGGGTTTTTAAGAATTTTATCTACTGGATTATATACAAAAATTCACCATACACTAACAATCTAAAGAGTTGAGGATCAACCCAAAAGACAAAGTGTAAAGGTTTCAACAGCTTCACACAATAATAATATGGTAGGCATGCAAGTGAAGCTGTGAAACAAAATGAGCTACCCCCAAACCTGGATTTTTCAACGTATAAAATTTTGGAAACAAAATCTCGCAGTTTTGGGGGTTCATCATGTACAAGGTCTAGCTCAAAGTGAACTGTGCTAGGGACGGGCAAACATGCAATTTCCAACTGTGGTTCCTCAAAGATATTATACTTAGAAGCAAAATAGTCCAAAAGGACTTGGGAAGCACACAGTTCCAATCCTAGATTAGGAATTTTCAGAAAAATCGGTTTGACAATATGGGTACAAACCAAATCTAGGTTGGGTGGAAGGCCAACAGATTGTGACTTAGGTAGAAGAATAGGCATATCATTATCAATCAAATCAAAATCTCCTAACTCATCTACACATGTCACATCATGCTCACAATCATCAATCAAATTGGCAAGATCACAATCAGAATCATCAACATCATCAACAGATTTATTCTCGTGTATCAGCACATCAGGGGAAACATCACATGGAATACTAGAAGAAATATCATGCATTAAGGTCGGGGCAGAGAAGCCTAATGTATTTGAACCCAAAGGTTCCATAACATTTTCAGTATAGACATGTTCTTCTAACATAACATCATAATCATCATCATCATCATGATAGGGATTTTGCAATCTAGGATAATTTTCAATCCTAAGGTCGGAGCTATTACAAGAATAAAACTCTAATTCATGGGGGTGACTCATATCATGTGGTGTTGTTCCTGTTTCCCTAACGGATTCCCATTGATGGGTTTTCTCTGCAATCTCGGCTAAAAAATTCCATGCATCATCCACAGATTTATCAATAAACTCATCATTACACATAGACTCAACCATGGTTCGAGATTTAAAGTCTAGTCCCTCATAGAGGATGACGACAAGTCTCCACTTCTCAAATCCATGGTGCGGACATTCGCTCAACAAATCATTAAAACGTTCAAAATAGTGAAAAACAGTTTCCTCATCCAATTGGACAAAACAATTGATACTTTGACGAATAGCGATGGTCCTATGATGTGGAAAGAATTTTTTGAAAAATAGATCTGTGAGTTGGTCCCAAGTGTTGATTGATTGTGGTCTCAAACCGTAAAACCATGTTTTGGCCCTTTCCTTTAAAGAAAATGTAAACAAACGCAATTTCAGAGAGTCTTCGGACATATGATCAGGTTGCATAGTCCGACAAATTTGTTCAAACTCTCTTACATGAGTATAGGGGTTCTCAGAATCGAACCCTCGAAATATAGGAAGTATTTGTATCATGCTTGCATTTATTTTAAAAGGGTTATTGGTTTGAGGTAATACAATACATGATAATGGAATTTTTATTGACGGATACATGTATTCATGGAGAGCACGAGGTTGGCCCATATTGAAAAGACACGAAGCCCACTATTTGGTTTTAAAGGGTTTTCAAAAATTTGGTTTTTTATGGGAAAATTTTGGTTTTGATGGGATATATTTGAAAAAGAAAATTTGGTTTAAAAATGGGAGCAAAGTAGAAATTTGGTTTTAAAATTGGGAGCAAAAGAAAATTTTGGTTTTTTTGAATGGGAGAATTTTTTTTTTTTTTTTTTATTTTATAAAAAGAAAATAAAATTTGGTTTTTGAATGGGAGCAAGCCCACTGTTTGTTTTGTGTTTGCTTTGGCCCAGCTTGGTTGAAAACTTTTTGTGGAACAGAGTCCAAAATCTCGGCCTAGAATTTGGGTACTCGGCCCACTAACGAGTTCAACTAGCGTGATCGGTTACAAGCTCAGCTGGGTTTAAAACCCAGAATACAAAATACAAGTCCAAATTAAACAAGCTCACAAAAATTAATTACAAAGCCACAAATTAAACAAATAAGCCCACAAATAAATTATTACAAACCCAACAGAAAATAAGAGAAGCCCAAAAATTGGCTTTAATATTACAAGCCCACAATTAAAAAATTAGAAGCCCACAATTCGGGTTCTCTTAAATGGGTTACCTTTTAAGCACAGCCCAGCTGCTCTGATATTGTTGCAAAAACCCAGTTGGGCTTTGGTTCTTTTCCTTGGTGGCGTCCCAGCAAAGGAAAAACAGGTTCAGAACAACAGGACCAACAGCAAATGAAGTGAAGCAGATGCAGATGCAAATGCTATGCAGTGAAATGCAAAATAGCTAAGAAAAACACAAGAAAAACACAGCACCAATCCCCGGCAGCGGCGCCAAAAACTTGGTAGGCCTCAAAGATATTCTATTTAAATGAAAAATGGTCCCCGGCAACGGCGCCAAAAACTTGGTGTGCCCGGGAACGTGTATAAATTAAAGCGAAATGAAAACGCGGGCCTACAGTAATACCGCAAGTGCACGGTCGTCAGTTGTAGCTCGTGCAAGTACGGGTCGATCCACAGAGATTGAGAGTGTTTTGTAGTGTTTAGCTATTTGGGTTCTAAATTGCTATTGGGCCTTGATTAAGATTTGGGCTCAACTTTACCCTAACAATGAAGTGGGCTTGGTACTTGAAATGAACTGAGCTGAGCCTGAAATGAACTGAGCCTTGGGCTCAGTTGGCTAGGTGCTGAAATGATCTAGGCTTGTGGTTTAATTGGCTGGGCCTCTGCTCCAAGAGTGAATTGGGCCTTTGGCCAAGCAGTTAACTGGGCTTATGGTCCTTGAACAATCAATGGGCTCTTGGCATTTTAACCTGGACTTGGTTTGGACTGGTTTGAGCTTGGGCTTTTGGATTGCTGTGAGCCAAGCTCAGTTGCAGCAGCAGCAGCAGCAGTGGAAGGAAAGCAGCAGCAGCAGGGTTGCAGGGCAGTGGAAGCAGACAGCAAGCCAAGGGAAGAAAACAGGGCAAAACAAGGCAATATAGCAAAGGGAAAGAAGAAAGAAGAGATGGCAGTGAAGAAAACAGTGTGAACAAGATAATGAGTAACAAAACAGTGAACAAAAACAAAACAAAATGGAACAAAGTGAAAGTGACACAAAGGCAATTAGCCTAAGGCAAAGACAATGAAGAAAATTAAACAAGACAATGACTAAACAGCAAAGAACTAAACAACAACAATGGAAGTAAACCAAGGCCTAAGCCAAGGGCAGGGGAGATGATGAAGGTGAAATGGTGAGCCTAGGCATACTACTAGAGTGGGAAGAGAACTAGTTTGCTCACAGTCACTAGTGAACACTAGTTTCTCCCCAATGCTCAATCAACACAATGCTTCAAGGCTTCTAGCCTAACATTCCATCACTTCACATGTATCACATGACAGGTACATTAACATTACATGGAACACAAACATCAACAGGAACAACACATTTAACAGGAACACATTTAGAATGGCAAAACAGTAACACACATGTAAACAACACACATTAACAGGAACAACACACATTTAACAGGAACAGAGAACAAAATGGAAAACAGCAAATATAAACATTAACAGTTAACTTAGCAGTGAGATAAACATGAAGAGGGCATAAAAATGGAAGAAACAGTGAACAAAAAGATTGTAAAAGAAAACTGAAATTACACAGAACATGAAAGTCCTGGACACTGGCTATTCCAGCATAAAACTTCACACACAAACCCACAGTTCCCTTTTATACCCAATACCCAATTTAGGGTTTATAGAAAAATACCCAAATTCAAACAGTGAAATTAACTCACCTAATCTTCAAATTGACGTCGACCCATCCTTCTTTGCCTTCTCTCAGTCCTTCTCCTGCTCCAATTCAGTCTTATAGCCTCACCTATTTTACTAATTTCCACCTAGGGTTTCAAGGGAAAATTAGAGGGGAAATGGGTAAAATAGGTGGCTAGAGATGTATGTAGGGTATGGGGGTGATGTGGGTAGATACGGTTTGGTGGAGAGAGTTGTTGGCGGCGTTTGGTGGAGATGACAGGGGAGAAGGTGGTGGTGATGGTGGTGCGGCAGGGTATGGTGGTTGCAGAGGGTGAGGGAGAAAGAAGTCGATGGTTTTGGGAGAAGGTCTGTTTGGTTGGGTAATATAGGGTTTGGTTGTTCTAGTGTGAGGCGGGCTCATCAGATTTCGATGTCTTGCGATGCTTAGCCGTGGGGTGTGGAGATGAAGATTGATCTAACGGATAAAAGTGAAGATGCTGGCAGCGACCGTTGGATGCAGATATACAACGAAATTAACGGCGCCAGATGGAGTTAGGTGTTGTAGTGTTAAGCGGAAGTATCTGGGTTTGATGCGCAGGCAAAGAAGCGACCGTAGGATCTAAATGTGATCTAATCTGAAGGCTTGGAATTTAGGCACTATGGTGTTTTGCAGGGACTTCAGATTTTGATGCACGATGAAGAAGCGACCATTGGATGATGAGATGGATCCAATCTAACGGCTGAGAATGGAGACGGGTATGGATATAGAAAATGGGTTTGGGTAAGGGTTTTGGGCCTTGGGTATGCCAAGCCCATATCTTCTTTAAGAACAATTCTTCCTTCCTGAGCCCATTCCTAGCTTTTTGGACTTGTGCGCACCATTCTTTGCGGCTTCCTTGCGTAATTTCTTCCGGCTTTTCACCACTCTTCAGCTCTTTTCCGCTCCGCAAGTCATCCAGACTTTATTTATTACCTAAAAATGCAAAATTAAGTAAGAAAAATATTTATTCTTGAAAACAATGAAAATACAGAATATGGGATAAAATGTAGAATTAATGCACAAAAGATGAGTTAAATGCCAACAAAAAGGAATAAATATATACAATATTAGGCACTCATCATAGTAGTATTAGCTAAGAGGTTATTTGGTTTTAAGAAGAAAAGGTGGGTTTCCATAGGTAAAATTCGAAAATAAAATCAATATTTACTTTAAATTAATTTTTGTTTATTTTTTTCCTAAAAGTCATTCTAAAATTATGTCTATGAATATTATTTTGCTTCTAAAAGCTGAAAAATAACTCTAGAATATTATCTAAAAAATTTATAAAACGTTAATTCAGGTTTTAATTGAAAAATGCCTACTGTCCCGACTATTCTAAGTTTCTAACTAAACAATTTTACTTCGCATCTCCGACCATCCATGTCAAATCAGGGATAGAGCTTCATAAAACATTCCACATTTTCTTTAAGAAAAGGAAACAAATTTCTAGTCATACCCATGTACAATGTAGTCATGTAAAAATTACGAAGAAATATCATATTATATTGGTCATGGGTGTTCTTATTATATTTGTTTTTGCTACATTTATATATGCGCACATTTCATCGTTTTCCTTTACTGATTGCTCTTCTTTTCGTCGTTCCTTTTGTTTATAATATAAAAGCTTTTATTTTCAAAGATGGTAAGATGGCATTGAATTTAAATGTTTCTTGAAATTATATACATTTGGATCCAATGTTCGAAGGGGAATTGGTTGCATAGAGTTTTCAGACAATGAGATAAGATGCACATCATTTGATTAATATACTAAATATTTTTTTCTTTATTTCATTTTCCCCAAAAAAAAGGATAGATGCTCATGCAATATATTGATAAAAAAAATCTTTTTATTTTTTTGATGAACAACCAGACTACATGTCATTCAATCGAAAAATTTGATTACATAATTGTTTACGAGAAAAAGAATATCAAAACACAGGAAAATTTAAACCCAGATACAAATAAAGATATCAATTATATGTAATCCGCGAAGAGAAAGAGCAAAATACCGGAAAGATACCCAATTTTTGTATGAAAGGTAGGGAGAAAAGATGGTACAATCCGGAATCGATTTCGGCCATTTTGAATATTTGTCTTCTTTAACAAGAGATGCTCCAAAAAGAAAGGAGTGCTTAGCCTTTAATCTTGTATATATAAACGAACAACCCGGATGTCCTAAATCCCTTTTGTTGAAGATGAACTCAAAGCGATGCCGTGTTGAATCGTCTATGTTCTCGAATTTAGAATAACAAGCCATGAAACAATCAACAAAGATTGAACAAATCACCATCAAAGTGAAGAAATAATCGCTCTCAAAGCGAAGAAATAGTCTCCCGAAAAGCGAAGATAAAATCACCAAAATGGTGAAAAAAATGTGTCAAAAGACACCATAAATTAAAAAACAACATCTTATTCAATTAGAAAATCTACTAAACTAAAAAATTAATTAATCCTTACTCAGAACAGGTTTAAAAGGACCAAATCCGAACAACATGATAGTGACAGCTATTAGGGTTTCAAAAAAAGTTTTATAGAGAGATGTCTCGGAAATGCTTGAAATAAATTGAAAGTCAAATATATTGATAATTATGATACTCAAAAAACTGAGCATCATTTATAGTTATAAGATTAATACTATATGCAATATAAAGATTGTGCAATATGATAGACATGCCTTCGTTTTTCCAGATGTATTGAATAGCATTAGGATTACAGAAGGTCGCTATATTTGTAGTTTTAGATATACCGACTCTGGAAATTAAAGTAAAAGCAGTATCTTTGAAGTTGCTGCAAGTGTTTATCCTAATTTTGAGGTCTTCATTAATGCAGTAAACTTATAACAATGTTTTCTTGCCTTTGCCTATCTTCCCATCAACAACTTTAGAATAGGTTTTGAGTCACTTTGAAAGGTGGTTGTATCCATTCAATTCAGTTTCCTATCGGAAGGCAGCTTCAACTTTTTTTTTTTCTAGTTATTCCCTAGTTGAAAAATCTACGTAAACGGACACATCAACTTTCCTAGCAAGTCTGATTTTTGGAAGATTGTGTAGGAAACTCATAGAAGACAATTTTAAGCCTTAATCTTTGGTATCATTTGTTTCAAGTTTTGAGATCTTCTTTGTTCTCATTGTTTAAAAATTTTCAGAAAGACTTTAGCAAATTGAAATTTGGTTTGTGTAATTATAGTTGGAACCAACGAAATCTATTATTTTAAAGTTGAATATTGCTTTGAAGTAGTTATATGATTTTATCTCTTTCTACCAGGGCCGCCGACCCTAGCATAGCTTGTTCAACTTATGGTTTTAATTGCACGCCTGGAAAGGACTTCCTCTTTCTGTCAATTACTGCACCCGTTTTTATAGAGCTGTCAAGACCGGGATAAAATGGATCCAGTAATATAGATGCCTTTTTATATCTGTCAAGTACTGTACTGGTTTAAATCTTTAATTTTCATCGAAATGAAGAATTCCCCTTTGGAACTCCAACCCATACAGCTCCTAATCTTACTATGCAGCTGACTGATACAACTATCACTTGGCTGACATGTTCTGTCCCTAGATATTTCTTCCTCCTGAGCAACCGACCTCGAATGGCTTCCCTCCTCGTCTTCCTCTATCTTTCGGTTCACTTCCTCTGATCCTAAAAAATGAAAAAGAATCGATCCTTCCATTACAGCCTTAGGCATCCAGTAGTACTTATTGAAACGACCGGAAGCAGTCAAGTAACTATTGTCACTGGACTTTTCTAATCTTATTTCCATCGCCGATCCCATTCATATGACCTGACACACCTAAATGCATTCGAAAACATCTTCCTCCCAGGACTCATAGTTACTCTTATTGACAAAAACCAGCTTGACCTTTCCTTAGACACGAGGAAAGCTAAGGAATTTCAACTTCCAGTGGTGCTTTCATGAGAAGGTGCCCCATTTTTCTTCTTTATCTAGTAGTGTATGAGGTGATTCTCCTTCTCGAATTCCCGAGCCCTGCTGCAGCCATCGGACGCAGTCTCACGATCGGGCATGAATGTAACGTTCCAGAAGTTGTCATTGTATACTCGGAAGGCGGCGGGAGAAAGAAGAGAACACTGGGCGGGATCTTTCAGCAACGAATTCCCCATACAGATAGAGGCCCCTATCAAAAAGATACTCTAAAGGCTCCGGGATCGAGGTTTCATTAGTCGAAGAAGACCCTGGACAATCCACGTGGCCTTCTTAACGAACGTCAGCGACGGAGACATCGTAAATCGGTCCGCGAACATCGCTATCAGTCCTTTGTCTTACTACAGGTGCCGCGACAACTTTTATAAAGTCCAAACAATTTTCGACCACCAGATTCACTGGTCTGCTATCTTAGATGTTCTTCTACATATCCTATTGATAGACCGTGCTACTTATGCCATTCTCTTCCTTGGGGTTGGGCACCATACTCATTCTCTTATAAAGCTTACACTTGTAAAGGATAAATTGCAATTGTATACCAAAAAAGACGCATCAAACACAAAAATCGTGGGCCTATAATCTCGCGTATCTTCACCACATTGCAGCAAGCAATTGGTTTGTAATCAACCACTCCACTGGGATTATCCTTCTTAGCCACAAGGGTGATAAAAACGTGCATGTCATATACGATGGAATGAGATAGATCCCATTCTAACCCCCACCTGGCTGCTCAATACCAACCATTAGAGGTGAGGAAGTTTGATCAAACTTCCCAAGAAGATATGACCTGAAAGGGGTTTTATAATTACACGCCAGAGCCTAGAAATATTAATAATCGGTAGGATCCATCTGTTCCATCAGCTTATCTTCTGTCTTCTTCCATAGTTTACGTGTCAATTCAGTATGAAGCGCTTCAGTCTTTTTAACTAAATAAAGACAGGGTCTAGTCAACGAAAATAAGTCCTTACATTAAAAATTTACTTCATAGGGTGGCAAAAGCAAGTAGCTGATGAGCTATCCTTGTATTGATTTTGTTTGTAGATGTTCTTCCTCCTACCTGACGAAGATTGACCAACATATTGGACTTGGGCTCTCACCTAAGTTCATCTATTGATGAATGACTTGTTCAACTAGATCTCTAAAGTGCCTAGTTTTCTGAGGCTTTTAGCTTTGAATCAAGTTTCATCATATGATAAGAACAAATCGTTTCATGCAGCTGAAATGGTATATTATGAAGTCTCTATTGGTATGATCTCTACTATGTTAATATGAGGTGAGTCATGGAACAAAAGTAGCTCTCTTTGGTTATTTCCTTCTTCTCCCAGGTTTTATTTGTTGCATCCATATATTTCCAGGTTCATCTCTAATATGATGAAAGTGATACCAGAGAGTGACTGCATGGGATCTCTGGTTGGGTGATCGGAACTTCCAATTCTTGTTTTGCACTACTCTGTTTTAAACTTCCATGCCCTTAGCCCGGTATTGCTGCCAATCTGAGATGCCTTTTAGAACTGATTTTTTTAACTGCGTCATCCTTTGATCTCGAAGAGCCAGACCGGCCGAAACCAACAGCAGTGTCCAAATGAATCGAAGATCTAACAAGGCCCTAAAAAGCCATCTTACTTAGTAATGACCACTTAATTTTTAAGATCACCACACTAAAAAAAAAACGATTCTTCTTTCTTAGTTAGGTCTTGGAACTGGGACGACCTGGGGTGGGTTTATTTATGATAACTCTGCATTAGAGATGAGAGTTGACTTAATGTTTGCTTACTTTAACCTCGTTTCTGACTCGATAGTTATAGCTGACAGCTTGGTACCTCGAGGAGAATAAAGAGGATGAATGCCACCCTCATCCATCAGTCTTGAGTCGATTTCTTCGGTTAAAGAGGATTCCAGAAAAGAGAGAGTCAGAAGATGTGTTTTTAAAACGAAGAAGAATAGAGTGAAGAAGGGGGAATCAGCAAAGTTGAACAAGATTGGAATGAGCATAGATACATGGATCGATGTAACATATCGGCTAATGCTACCAGGTTGATGCAATGTATTCCCCCAGTTGACTGAAAACTTGATTATTGGTATATCGATCAGTCCAACACAGATTGAAATAAAATCCAGTTCAACAAAAAGATTTTGAAAACGCAATGCACCCAGGTAAATAAGGAACAAGATGAGTACAGAAGTTAAACGAGCATCCCAGACCCAAAAGGTGACCCACATAGCTCTTCCCCAGAAAGCTCCAGTCACTAAAGTAAAAAACTGAAGAAAAAGAAACTATTTCTGTATCAGTTCCAGAAGATCGAAGAAAGAGGGGATGTTTTGTTAATAGAAAGAAGGAACTGTTTATAGCCGTCACGAGATAAACGAGTATACTCATCCAAGCCACAGAAGAAGTCTTCTTTTGTACCGCTCGGTTCACTAGGCTCTATACCACTTTAACCTACTTAAAAAGCATTTCGGTGCACCCCGGTTCGGATTGTTCTCTGCCACTCGGTAACATTCAGTCCACCACCGTGCTTGACACGATTCACTGCTTAGTCGACATTCCCTCAAATAAAAGTGGGTTGAGAATACATAGTTTTTTGAGCGAGCAAATAAGCGCACGTCGGCTAGAGACGTCGAAGCGACCAAGAGTTTAGTTTTCCAGTTAGAGGAAGTGGCTAGTAAAATTAACCCCACCACTCTTTGTATTTCTCCATAAAACAAATAATTGAAAACCACATAGATTCAAACCTGTATGGACCCAACCTTCTTCATATGACTCCAACAACAATGGAGTGTAATCAGATGTAGGTCATCTCTGTCTTTATAGAATCGACTAGAGCACTTCGAAAAACTTAATTCTAATGAGTCAAGGAACTGGGAAGGAAGTGGAATGCGGCATTCAAGGCACCCGACGGGCGCTTAGTGTTATTATGCATATGCAATTTCTACTCTTTTATGAGAGGCTCTTTAGAGACTCGACTGAAAGGAGAGGCATGGCTTGAAATATGAACTGATCACGAGGAAGCTATAATTGAATCCATCTTTGCTTAATGCTTTAATCAATAAGTCAGATACTGAACATGATGCATCTTTCCTTTATTTCCGGATCAGATGCCTAATCTCAGACTTCTCTGGAAAAACCACATGCCAATGGTTCAAAACAGAATGCAAAGGACATGTTTTGCATACAAATATAAAAATTGTAACCAAACATTAGCCTAAGCGTGCATTCATGAGAATTAAAGCATTGGTTAACACAAGTTGTTTAACTCGCTTCAAGGTCCTACTCGTTTGGGATCTTTAGGAAATTTGGAGCAATAAGTTCATATTTGGAACTCGCTTAAAATCGTCTTAATACTTAAACTCACCTATTTGAGGCTTAAAGTCCCATTAATCATATATATTGTTACTATCATGATTTATAACCTAGATAAAATCAATTAACATTATCATATATTGGTTGAATTATTAACATCAATACAATCAAAACTATACATAAGTTCAACATAACAAGTTTTCAAAATTAAAATAACTTAGAATAATTTTAAATTTTTAGAATCGGCTTGGAGTCGGCCGAAAAGACACCTAAAACCGGCTTTAAAAGCCTATTTAATCGCTCAAAATCATATTCAACTTGGAATGGAAAATCACTAAGGTCATTTGGTAAGTTGCAACTAACCGCTTAAAAATCGATTTCAGAGACATATTTTAACTACTCTGAGATGCAAATGCCCTTGTGCCTATAATTCTACTGGTGAAACAAGCTTTGACTCTTTTGGTGTTCTTTTAAGAACTGTGTTATCTTTCAAGTATTGTTTCATTAGGAGGAATCATGAAATAACTTGCTTTTTTATGTCTTGAGTGGTTTCAACGATCATCCATATTCTAAATTAAGAAAATTATTCTTAATATAACGTTTTGCTTTCAAAAAGAAAAATAATAAAGTTTTTAAATCTTTTAAAAAGGCAAGATATGATGTCTTTCATTTTTCTTTTCTCCATTTAAGCTAAACTCATCAAGGGAATTCGTTAGTGAAAAGAAACTGAAGACAAGAGGGGGACATAAAGCCAATATCCCCCCAGACAAATATGCAAATAAGAAAAAGAAATAAATGATAAGAAGAGAAGGAAAATACATCAACGAGCTTACCCAAAATGTTCTATCTGAAATTTTGGTGCATTTTTTTTTTTAAATGGACCCCGTTTTGGATTGATTTGCATTTTTCTTCTGGAAAGCATCCGGGAAGGAAGAACTTGATATCATTTTATTTTGAACATTTTCTATCACTAATGTTGATGATAATTGGAAACATTGTATACTTATCATATTCATTATTACCTATATACTTGACTAACGTACCAAATTTATTAGTATCAACATTGAAATACATGATTAACTTATAAAGTAGGCCAACTATCTGGATAAACCTCACATTTCTTCTCGTATAAATTTGACCAACAAGTCTCTTTTAAAGAATCAGGACTAGCAATATTACAAAAAGTACCCGCAACTTTCAACAACCCCTTAAACCGTAGAGTGTAGTAACTCTCATATAAAGACTACATGAATATGATTCTCGATAATCATATCCCTAATCATGAAGTTTTTTCTCAGGATTTCAGGTAAACTCTAAAGTTTGGTTGATTTACCATGAAATGTAAAAGAAATGAAAGGCTACTTAGGTATTTTAGGAACTTTAGGGGTGGGTGGGGGTGGGGTGTTAGAGCCATGTCTGGCACGCGTCTGGTTCTTCCCCTGACCACCAGTACTTGAGCGTACACTAGGATTCGTACCTATACCACCCCGACGTGGACATGCATGTAACACCATAACTCGTACTTGTACCACCCTCACTGGAATATCCTAGAGTTCTCATGTCAAACATCATGTTTTTTCTCACTCTTTGCATATCACTCAAGTGAAATCTCTGAAATCCATATGGTAAATCATGATAATTGTTCAACTGGTTCTGATACTGCTCTGGTATAACATGCATTTCGAGTGCACTAGGAACAATCGAAAGAGTAACAATATCTCCAGATAAAGATAGAGTCTCTACGTCCCAAGAAAACGGCGACATAGTCGATGGTGAACCTGCTTGAGTAAGATATGAAAATACGGAGGTTGGGAAGGAAGATAATCATCACCAAGTGGCATCCTACCAGTAGCTTGGAAATCCATCCGATCTAAATTTGGCGGTTGCCTAATTATATTGAGCTTGAAATAGTGTTAAACCAATAAAGATACTCATTTCTAGAACTCGGCTCCTGGATCAAATTTTCATCTTCTTCCTAATGAGGACCATTTCTTTTCAAATCTCCCGATTATATCGAGAAATCACTTCATTTGGGTAGGGGTTGATGGCTATCACTATTATTTTCTGCAATTGAAGAAGTAGTCTTTCGCCGCAATACCAAATACACTTTTCAGAAATAAGACTGTATAACACAATTCTCTTAAGGTTAGCTCTAATATTCTCTAGGCTTCTACTTCTTTAAACTCAGGGATTGTTACATACGACTTGGAAATAAGGTTAAGTCTTTTTCTACATAACTGTTGAGTCCTCTGAACAATGGCAACATGTTGACCATCTTCAATCTTTTCTTTTTGCAAATTATCAACATCTTACTTCTGCATGACTGGAAAATAATGGTGTGATTGTGAAAAGAAGGTTCACAAACACGGATATATATATCCCACTGATATTGAAAATTATAACATTGTTGGAGTACATTTTCCATGTCAAAATAATAAATGAATAGTGTGAAAAATATTAGTTCTTACCTTCAACACTCCCCTAAAACCATTAAAGCTTTCTTTATACCGAGGGCTATGTAAAGTTTTGATAACATTGAAGACTCAATCATATCTTGATGCTTGCTCTAAATCTTCTAATTATTCGAGAAAGCCAATTAATACCACTGAGATAATAACATTGGCCTATTGTCTACAACATAAACATACATTCGAGCTTCTCATAATGTTTAGAGTACAAAATATTGTACATTTTCTAGCACGTTTTAATTCATTTTTTTAGCATAACGTTGTAAAAAACTATTCAACCCAGCCATACTTAATCCATATGCTTGATTTCCTTCTAGATCATTTGACATACCGGTATAATTATAAAAAAAACATTTAAAAGAATACTCTTATTTTCTTCTTGCCTTCAGAATTGTGTAAACTTGAACAAAACCATCCATTTACGGATGGAAAGAGTAAAATCTTTTCCCCAAAATAAATAAATATATAAATGGTTTCTTATTTTTCCATCCGAAAGGTTGATATGTTGTGTAAGATGATAAGTTGCAAGAGAGTTGATCTATATCTGGTAAAAGCATAACATATAACGATCGTTATAAAAACACTATGGATTAACAGAGAGATTCTGGATTTTGATCGACTTCCCACCCAAAAGAAAAAGAAGTTCTATCTACTACTCTAGTCTAACTATTCCTTGTCACCACAGCAACTTAAGTGGAACGCTGCAAACAAAAAGTTGTCACATTCTTTCTACACAGAAACCCATCTGTCCTTCTGTTGCTACATGGCATGTCCAAAGTAGATAAGCACATGCGCAAAGCCAGATTCTTGAATCTTTTTATTTTCTTAACTTCTATGAATTTAATTACTTTTTTTTTTCACAAGCTTGGACCAGTGGCATCTTTTTGTTCCCCCTCTCACTGTATATGCATAGTAGTTTGTTAACAAAAACAAAATGTCTTAAGAATCAAAAGGATACACACACAATCATATGTGATATGTTAAACGAGCTTTGCTTCTTTTGCTAAACATACTTACCCTACTTTAATTTTCATATCTGTCTTGTCTAATTAATCTAAATTCCTGTCATGAGTACCAAATCTGATTATGCGATGACAAAGAATATTATAATGTAGATTCCCACCGGATATATATAGGATTAGGATTAGTATTAAGAAAAAAAAATGGTCCATATGATAATTATCATGATCCTCACATACCTAAACCTTATCAACTTTCACTTTCTCTCTACCAAACGATTGTGATTATTAGACGAGGAGGAGGATTACGCACGTTGTTTAACTTTTCCTAGACATCCCAAATTCGCACTGTTTAACTTTATGATCTATGCCACAATACACAAAACCTCCGATCTATATAGAAGTTCAACCAATTTTGATTTAAATGACATCAACACCGAAGAAATCCCAAAAAATGATACTCCCTCCGTTTTTAGAAAAAAGTTATTGTCACATTTTTAAATTATTAGACTAAAATGAAAAAAATGATAGTATTTTTTTTTTCCTAGGAATGAAAATAATATGTATATTTTCCTTGAGATATGTCAGAGTACTCAGGACTTTTCGGTTCATTTATACATTTTCGGAACAATATTGCATGTTCATTACATCTAAATAAATACTAGCATGTAAATGTTGGAAAAGACGATAAGCAACGCGCTTGTTAATCGTTTTCAGAGCATTTTGTGTGGTCGTTAAATCAAAAAGCCATGAAAATGTTAAGAAAACAACTAACAACCCTCATGCAGAAAATGCAATCACACATAATCTTCAACAACTACTAACACACACACAAAAAAAAAGAAAAGAAAAAAGTAAGTTGGCCGGATGTTGTTACCGAAAGTTTCAAATGCCAATAATTTACCTCACAATTCAATCAAGTAAGTCGTCTTGCATTGACTTTAGCCATAACAGTAAGTCAAATAACCCAAGTCCAACCATTTAGGCGTTAATCTCTATCGCTAATGACATCACTGACACTCGTCTTCAAGGGCCATATTTTGACTCATCTCTCAATATACAAGACAAAAAATTGACAAATCCACAAATTTCCTAGAAAAAACCGGCAATGGCAGGTACGTAAATTCTCACAAACCAAAGGGTAAAATCCGTCATCTCCAAATCATATGCCACGTCATCCATCCGATCTACCTCGAATTCTCACACATTTTACCCAATCCATTAAAATCCAACGGTCTGTATTTAATTCATCCCTCAGTAATTAACGTCACAAAAATTCAAAAATAAGAAGAAAGAAGAAAACCAAAAAAGAAACGTAAAATTCAGAGTATTTATCTCTCAATTTAATAATTTTGATTTCTTGTATTTTAGTTATTTGTTTTTCTCTGCTCTACAGAGTAGCAGTACTAGTAGTATACTGCTAAATTTCATTTCTAGGGTTTATATTTCATTTTTCATTTCATTTCATTTCTCGTTTTTTAATTTATTCTTCTTCCTCCTTCCTCTCTGTTGTGTCCACGCGCACCGAGGCAGCTCTGATGCCATAAATCGACGTTTTCTCTGGATTTTTTCTAGAAACAGATTCCGATAACAAGAAATAAAAAACTTTTGTTTTCTCGATGGAGATCTGAATAAGGGCGTACTCCTATTATTATGAACCCCATCCTCGTTAAGAAGAAGAAGAATTATAATCTCACAGGTGATTTTTTTTCAAATTTTCTCTCAATTTCTTGTGTTTCCGATTGATTGAGCTTCATTTTGTGATTAATTGATATTAGTTTAGTTTACTTTGGTCATTTGAAGATCTGTTGTTGAAATGTTAGTTTGGGTGTATAGACTTTATTGTTGATGATGTGGTTGTCAATATTAGATACCTTTTCTTTTGATACTATTTAGATAAGCAAGCTTTATTTGACTATCTTTTTTATTTGTTGTTTATTTAATTTACGTGTTGAAATTGTTCAAAATGTTTTTTTTTTTTATAAATTCTCTCTTTGATTGTGTCATTTTTTTCTTTCTTGATCTGTAAAAAGAACAGGTGAATTTGTTTTTTCCTTTTTGAATTCTTTCTTTTGTTTTTGTTTGATTGCTAATTTATAGAATTGATTTTTGAGCTAGATAAGATTGAGATTATTAACCTATGTTTTTTTTTTTGGTTTTACATGTTAGATCTTGAATTGGTTCCTGTTATGAACTGAAAAATCTTTTTGTTTAGTATCTTCATTTGTTAGATTTCAGAATCTGTGATTACACAGCTACTATTTTGAGCAAATATTATCTTGTCTGTGCTGTCAATGGTTATAGAGAGGAATTGCATGGTCTGACATTTTCTATTGAGTAAGTTAGTAACTAAGATGCAGGGTTAATAGGTTTCGTGATATTTAGGTTGGAATAATTGGATGTGTTTTTCTTTGTAGAATGGAATAGCTGAGTGTGCAAAAGTTTATTCATATAGCTTTTTTACTTTCTGTGTTTCAGGTATCAGGGAGCTACTTTTGATCCAGTAGTTAGGAATTTCATTACCAGTTCCACCCACAAAGTGGATTCTATTAACAACCATGATGAGCAATCTCAAATTGGGGGTTGAGGTGGTTGGCGCACACAACCTCATGCCCAAAGATGGTCAAGGAACATCTAGTCCTTTTGTAGAGCTTCATTTTGAAGGGCAGAAATTTCGTACCACTATCAAGGAAAGAGATCTCAACCCCGTGTGGAATGAAAGCTTTTATTTCAACGTCAGTGATCCTTCTAATCTCCAAAATCTTGCACTTGAAGCTTATGTTTACAACAATGTGAAAGTCACCCACTCTAGATCTTTCCTTGGGAAGGTTCGGCTCACTGGCACATCATTTGTCCATCTTAGTGATGCGGTTGTTTTGCACTACCCTTTGGAAAAGCGTGGCATCTTTTCTCATGTGAAAGGAGAGCTTGGCCTGAAAGTTTATCTTACTGATGATCCATCCATTAGATCTTCCAACCCGCTTCCAGCAATGGAAACTATAGTCAATTCGGACGGGAACATATCATCCCAACCTCAACTGCAACCTCAACCTCAACATATTCTGAATTCATTTACAAACAATCCCAAAGGAGACTCAAGACACAGCTTCCATCACTTGCCAAACCCTAATCACCCGCAGAACCAACAACACCAGCAACATCAGCTACACCAAGAACAACAATTCGGAGGATCACCATCGTATGAACAAGTTAAATACGCTGCAGATGAGATGAAAGCGGAACCACCACCTGCCAAAATTGTTCGTATGTACTCATCATCAGCTGCACAACCAGTTGATTATGCTCTTAAAGAGACCAGCCCATTCCTCGGTGGGGGACAGATTGTTGGTGGCCGTGTTATACGTGCGGATAAACCTGCCAGCACTTATGACCTCGTTGAGCAGATGCAGTTTCTCTTTGTACGAGTCGTTAAAGCCCGTGAGCTTCCCTCTATGGACATTACGGGGAGCCTCGATCCGTATGTTGAGGTGAAGATCGGAAATTACAAAGGAACAACAAGGCACTTTGAGAAAAAGCAGAATCCCGAGTGGAATGAAGTGTTTGCTTTTTCAAAGGAGCGTATACAGGTATATATGTTTGTGTGCTATGAAGTGTAGGAATACCTTGTTTTTATCGGTTGTTGGCTTGTTGTTAAAGTCATGCACTCGAATTCATTAGGGTTTTATCCTTGTCTTTTATACAGTGCCTAACTCCTTGAATTCCTTCAACAGGCATCAGTCCTTGAAGTTGTCATCAAGGATAAAGATCTGGTCAAAGATGACTATGTGGGTACAGTAAGGTTTGACCTTAATGAGGTCCCTACGCGAGTTCCTCCTGATAGTCCATTGGCTCCAGAATGGTATCGGCTTGAGGATAAGAAGGGGGACAAGGTGAGAGGTGAGCTGATGCTTGCTGTCTGGATAGGCACACAAGCTGATGAAGCATTCCCTGATGCATGGCACTCCGATGCAGCAACACCTATTGATAGCTCTGCAGCTGCCTCCACACATATACGATCAAAGGTTTACCATGCACCACGACTGTGGTATGTACGTGTCAACATTATTGAGGCACAGGATTTGATTCCGACCGATAAAAACAGGTTCCCAGATGTGCATGTTAAAGCTCAAATTGGTAACCAAGTATTAAAAACAAGGACGATCCAAGCTAGATCGATGAACCCACTATGGAATGAGGATCTTTTATTTGTGACTGCTGAACCCTTTGAAGATCACTTAATCCTTACTGTGGAAGACCGCCAAGGGCCAGGCAAAGATGAGATTGTTGGGAGAGTCATTATACCACTAAACCAAGTTGAGAAACGAGCTGATGACCGCATCATTCACACCCGTTGGTTCAATCTGGAAAGGGCAGTTGCTATTGATGTTGACCAGTTGAAGAGAGATAAATTTTCTAGCCGTCTCCACCTACGTCTTTGCCTTGATGGTGGGTATCATGTTCTCGATGAATCAACACACTACAGTAGTGATCTCCGACCTACAGCGAAGCAACTCTGGAAGCCGTCGATTGGTGTGTTGGAACTTGGTATCTTGAACGCTAGTGGGCTTCACCCAATGAAGACAAGAGAAGGTAAGGGTTCATCAGATACTTACTGTGTAGCTAAGTATGGTCAGAAATGGATACGAACACGTACTATCATCGACAGTCTCAGCCCAAAGTACAATGAGCAGTACACATGGGAGGTCTATGATCCAGCCACTGTTCTTACGATTGGTGTATTTGACAATAGTCAGCTTGGGGAAAAGGGTCACAAGGACATGAAGGTTGGGAAAGTTAGGATTCGTATTTCAACACTAGAAACAGGGCGGGTTTATACACACTCTTATCCGTTACTAGTCTTGCATCCTTCGGGAGTTAAAAAAATGGGGGAATTACATCTGGCTATTAGGTTTTCTTGCACGTCGTTGGTGAACATGATGTATATATACTCGCGCCCATTATTACCAAAGATGCATTATGCACGTCCGTTAACAGTTGTGCAGCTTGATATGCTGCGACATCAAGCAGTTAATATAGTGGCAGCAAGACTGAGCAGAGCCGAGCCCCCACTCCGTAAGGAGATAGTCGAGTATATGTCTGACGTTGACTCGCACTTGTGGAGCATGAGGAGAAGCAAAGCAAACTTTTTCCGCCTAATGTCAGTTTTCTCGGGTTTGTTTGCTGTTGGTAAATGGTTCGGAGATGTTTGCATGTGGAAGAATCCCGTTACCACTGTCCTCGTACATGTTCTGTTTGTGATGCTCGTGTGCTTTCCGGAACTTATTTTGCCGACAGTATTTCTCTACATGTTTCTAATAGGAATATGGAATTTCCGGTACCGACCTCGTTACCCACCTCACATGAACACCAGGATTTCTTACGCAGAGGCAGTCCACCCAGACGAGTTAGATGAAGAGTTTGACACATTTCCTACTTGCCGTAGTCCAGAGCTTGTTCGCATGAGGTATGATCGATTGAGGAGTGTAGCAGGAAGAATTCAAACGGTTGTAGGAGATATAGCGACACAAGGGGAGAGATTTCAAGCACTGTTAAGTTGGAGAGATCCACGAGCAACTGCGATCTTTGTTACGTTCTGTTTAGTTGCTGCATTGGTGTTATATGTAACACCTTTCCAAGTGGTTGCGGTTATAGCTGGTTTTTTCATGATGAGGCATCCCAGGTTCCGACATAGGTTGCCTTCAGTTCCCATCAACTTCTTTCGGCGACTTCCAGCGAGGACAGATAGTATGCTGTAAATACTTCATAAGCAAGGTAGGCTCCTTCTCATCAAGGGATTTGTCAGAGTATATTTGTTTTAGTATGTGCCAGTAATGTTTGTAGATCTTTTCTTTTTCTTCTCATATTTAATATCTGTTGTTGTTTCGTTGTTTATTATTGCCTTATTTTGGTGGAAGAAAAGAGATACAGTTGAGACTTTAGACGACATAATTTTATTTATTGATGTTTTTATTTCAGTTGGGAATAGAAATTAGGATCTTTTTTAGCTACATGGTACAAAAACAAACGATGTTCAGGTTTATATTATAGTCTGCTTATTTATCAAAATAAAACATTGTTTGCCCTTGGCTTTAATTGACAGCCAGGAACCACATTATGGATATTTAGTTTGTGCTGCGTTCCTAATTTCTAGCTTGTGTTTTTCTTTTCTTTTCTTTTCTTTTATTTTATTTGGCATCCTGTGACCAACATACTGTTAATCTCAGAGACTGAAGATTAATGTAGTCAGGCATTCTCATCCATAGTTGTTTATGGGTTCCTCTTGTTCTTGCCTCTTTCGCATCTGATTCATTGCACCTTCAATTCTTAAACAAAATACACAAAAAGTTTGTCATAGGAAAGTAAAATCGTCATTCCTGATTTCTAGTTTACATTGCCTAAAATTAAACTCAAACTCATGTCTCTTTAGTAGGGATATTTACATAATTTGAAGCCAGGGATTGTTATGCCGACCGGACATATATATGAGCGTTTAAATTTCTCTAAATCTGATTCACGAATTTGATCATCAAGATTCAAGAGTGTGTATGTATTTTGCCGGTTTGTTTTTATTTTGATTCAGGTCTGACTTGCGATTTGACTTAGATCTAATTCCTGACTCGGACCCATTAGAGTTAATGAATAAAATGTCCCGGATTTATGGATTAAATGACCACCGACTCGCATATTTTTGAGTTAGATGAGTCATATCTAATTCAAAAAACAAATATATTGAATCAGGTCCAGACGAGTCAGGTGATATCAGTCAGATTCAGATGAATCAGATGCGAACAAATCAGAGGAGTTTGGGAAGAAACAAACAAGGTGCGAGTCAGATTCGAACAAATCAGAGGAGTTTGGGAAGAAACAAACAAGGTGCGAGTCAGATTCTTATGAATCAGATGCAAAATGAGTCAGCAAAAAACACACAAGGTACGAATACTGTTGGGTAACGGGTTGGAGAAACACCTCTGAATCCCTTCCAGCCCGGCGGGATAATAAACCGACAAACAAGACTTTGACACGTAATCCCAATACTATCCACGTGTAATGAAGTATCAACGTGGGTGCATTATACTGCTACACGCGAACAGAAATTATATGATGAAACTTTTTGTTTTCTTATTTCACCGCCGATTCCAAGATCTTTTTCACAAAAATCTCGATGTTCACGTCGTCGTCTTCTTCTATAGCTCGAATCATTTTGAGTCGAAGAAATCCTTTAAGAATTATAATATCATCAAATATCCATCTCCGTTCACTTTCTAATCAAACCCACTTTTCTTCGTTACCAACACCTCCTGTTACTTCTTCATCATTTTCAAGACCTAGTTTTTTAATTCCTTTAAGATCATTTTCTGAAATGGCAAGTCATTCTAAGAAAACCCATGGTTCTATTCACAATTTCACTGTCAAGGTTAGTCTTTTTATTCTTACAATTTGAGATTTCAAGGTCATATTTTTAATGGGTATTCAGAAATTTTAATTTTGCTCAATCTTTACATGTATTTAGATTTTTAAGAATGTATTTATTGTTGTTACCTTGTAGGATGCTAGAGGCAATGATGTGGATCTCAGCACTTACAAGGGAAAAGTTTTGTTAATTGTCAATGTCGCTTCACAATGGTATGTCTCTATATGATTCTTTGTTCATTTATGGTCAATGTATGATGCAAAATGTTAAATGGTTCTGGCAATAATTTTGATCTTTTTGTTTGATTTTGAACTGATATTTGTAGTGGATTGACTACCTCAAACTACACTGAGCTTGCTCAATTGTATCAGAAGTACAAGGATCAAGGTTTGTGTTTCGATTTGTATTCGTCTGAAACCATTACGAGCAATTCACTGGAATTGACTGATAGGACTAGATTTGGCACTAAATATCGAAACTGAACCAAGAATGCTGTTCATGTGAAACCAATCCATTGAATAATGTGCAGTTTGATTTGGGGATTTGGATGATAGCCGTAGGAAGTTTGAATCCTGTTTTCTTATTGTTTGTTTGACTTGTTTCATTTCATCTGTGGCTTCTATGAGGTTTCTGTTACTGTAATTGACTAATTGGATTTTAGTCCGTTAATGGGATGTTTTAAAGAGCCTGAGTACAGAGTCGTCTGTTGTTTTTAAAGGTTTAGAGATACTTGCTTTCCCATGTAATCAGTTCCGCGGGGAAGAACCTGGAACTAATGAGGAGATTGTAGAGTTTGCTTGCACTCGCTTCAAAGCAGAGTATCCCATCTTTGATAAGGTATAACCTGGCAAATTTTTGTGTTGCTTTTGTCCATCAGAGAGTCTGAACAAGACTTCAGCAGAACCTTTCTTGATGAAGATGGTTTTGCTGATTTTGTTTGTGCCAGTATTCATCCACTTGATAGCTATTTGTGCGGCATTTTTTTGATTAGGTGGATGTTAATGGGGACAATGCAGCACCGATATACAAGTTCTTGAAGTCGAGTAAAGGTGGTCTGTTTGGGGATAGCATCAAATGGAACTTTGCCAAATTCCTCGTAGACAAGGAAGGCCATGTTGTTGATAGATATGCACCCACTACCTCCCCTCTCAGCATCGAGGTATTCTGATAACCATGATTATAAACATTTACGCCCGCCAAGTTTCCTTTTGGGCAAAATTTGGTTTGTTTCAGTCTGTGTTTGTTCTTTTCTTCACTTGAATTGATTCCTTTGTTTGTGTTTGCAGAAAGACATTAAGAAGTTGTTGGGAGCCTCAGCTTAATTTAGGGCCTTGGCCTTTTGCAAGAGCGAGATAAGTGCGACCGTGGTAAAAGAAAATACACTTTTCTGTAACACTCTACACTTTACTGAAACACTGTATGTGGTAATAATTTGGTGTTGGTAATAACATTCTGCCGGGATCTTTCAGAATAACTGTGGGTTTCTTTCATTGCTTACTAGTCTAGACGCGATGCGCCTGCCATTCGGTTCCAAAAAAAAGAATAAGTCAAATTCTTCATTAATTTTTTTTTTTGAATCAACAATGAAGATACAACAGATTGGGATTATCCGCCAGGGGTTGAACTCCCACGTGATAGGTTAGGAGTTCAATTCTTTCTGCTGAAAAAAAAAACAACAACAACCGATTGGGGTGAACAACCTCGTCTTACAGACACGAGTATTTCCTTGCGATCTTCTGACCGTTTTCTCCACTCAAAAGGTGAGACAGACTCGCAGGATGTACCAGAGTGGATTTCATGTCTCATTCTTCTTCTAATGCCCTCTTAAACCCTAAAAAATTGTATGTGCCTTTTTTATTATTCTCACCCAAAAAGATGAAAAACGCTGATATCCCGTGGAACTTAAGCCGACAAAAAAGTTTAACACATTAACTCAAAACAAACACACACGTGTCCACGTGGGCACTTGATGTGTTTCGCGTCAACAACAAATAGCAACATTCTTATTCTCCCCCATCGCCCAGTCGGAAAGAGCTTTCTTCTCACAACCCAAAAATTTCAATGGTCTTATTCTTCTAGGGATCGAATCATTCTCAAAATATACCCTCAAGACAAAAACAGTTATGGAGTCCACGGATCTTTTTGGTACCCATATTAGGGATATGTACCTTCCTGAGTTTACGAACTAATAGATCTTTTGGTATCGATAACGGGTATGTGTGCCAAAACCGTTGCCGAATTATAGGTACGTCGTTATGTGTACTGGGTATATGTGCTGTGGCTACCTACAAAAGTTACCCCCGTGCGTGAACTGGTATGTGTATTGTCATGTATTCAGATTTATAGTAGTTCTATATCTCTCTAATAATTAGTTTGAAACATTCTCGAAAAACACCAATGACAGATATCATTATTCGATGCTATTTTCAAATGATTAACTTGAGTCATGATTTATGTCATAAACAATAAATTGTTCTTAACCAAATTCATCAAGTATTGAACAAATGTTCTTAAGCTTAGTCGTACATATTTCGAGAATAATTAACAAGATAAACTTGACTCGAAATTTTTATTGTGCATGTTAAACTCCACTTAGTCATGCGATTTAGTCTCATAGATAGAAAAGTGAAAACTTAAGTAATAGGTTGTGATTCAGTCTTCACTTACCTTTTATCGATGAAGTTCTCCAAATGTCTTCAGCTGATCTTCGCCTTCAAACCGTATAACACAGTGATGTATGGTACTCAACTACACACTTCTATCCTAGTCTGAGACTTGACTAAATGTTGACTAGAAATCAAGATATAGTTTTGATCAATTAAATTTGACAACAAGCTTGAAATATCAACACTTGTGAGTTCGACCGAGCAATGCTCTAACAATAAGGATTGAAGGTGTTTGAGAAAACGCCTGAGAGATAAATTGTTTGTCATTTCTTTAGACAATAAAGCCATTCTTAGAGTTTATTCTCTTGAATGGAGTCAGCTGTTTTGACATGTATGTGATGGTGGATGAACTTGTAGCAGCATGCAGAAGCTACAACAATGAAGTAATGGGTTCAGGCAAGAGAATAGATTTGTTGCTATGGGTTTGTATGAGTGTAGTTACAGATACGGTGGTATTGTTGATGTTGCATCAGTGAACAAGGAATGATGTTGGTACTAGTTGTAATAAAATGGTCTTGCTTCAAGATGTTGTAGGGATATATGTATTGTAGTGGAGGAACTGATGGTTGATATTGGCTAGAAATTGGGAAGATGCAAGCGCAATGGATGTGACAGTATGGTTGAGATGACTGTGGATTGTAGTTGGGTTTCTGTGGTACAATAAATGTTTTTTGTTTCCATGCTCCTGCCGAGGTCTATATGGCAATGTTCTAAAGGGTTAGAGGCCAATAAGATACACAGTCTGCGTATGAACTGTCGGTGTTATAAGTTAGTACGGCTTGAGTTTGTTTTAGAGAAGAGGTTATTGTTGTATGGTGTTGGCCGTGGTTGCAATGGAAGGTGTTTCTGTCCAGACTTGGAAGCATTGGTGTTTGAAGTAGATGTTGTTGCAGAAAATAGTGTTACTGCTATGTCTTGAGTCGACTGTAAGATGGGAAGTTAGGTTCAAGGTTCAATTGAAATGATTCAGAGGCTAAGAAGAGTAGAAGATGGATTGTATTGTACTGTAGGGAAATATGGTTAGAGTATGTTGTGATTGATCAATAATGGTTAGGTCGATAGCTGGGTGTTGCTTCTACTCATGGGTTTGATGAATTATAGGCCATCATGACTAGCTGACTCGGTCTGACTTGAAACAAACAGTGACACTAACTTAAATCATCGATTCAAAAGATTATTTTGTAATTTTAAATCTACTTAACTGGGCTAACTTTCCATCCACCATTTTAAGTCAAATAAGGCCTAGTTTTGTAAGAAGTAAAAAAACGTACCTAGTTTTGTAAACCACAAAAAAAAAATATATATTTTTGTAAATTGCAAAAAATAAAATTTTCATAATTTTATTTTTAAGTAAGTTTTCTTTATGGTGGTTTCTAATTTCAAATTTGTATGAGATATATATAGTATTTAATTTATTTTAAAACTGGTCCATGAGATTCTTCTTTGTTATGTATTCGTACTTGATGCGAAAACGCGAAAATTTATTAAAAGAAATATGTCACCAAGAAGGAAAAGCAGGAAAAAAAACAAAGAAAGAAATAAAAAGAAAAATAATAAAAGAAAAGAAATAATAAATCCCACTAAGGAACAAAAGCTCCAATCAAAATCTGACTAAATTCTTACACTTTCAAGAAACTCCAAAGATACTTGAAAAAAATAAACAACAACTCATCGTCTAAAATCTTTATTTTTATCTTGAATCGAGCATTTGACAACGATGATTCGTTCATCATTATCAGAATCAGAATCGAAATATCCAAAACTATCATCATACTCAATCAATGATTTTTTTTTTTTTTTTTTACACATAGATTTCATGGGATGGTTGGAGATACCCATTATTTTACTAAAAGAAATTTGAGTATCTATTCGAGCATAGATTTTAACCTCACTAACAGAGATAGTAGCCTCAGCCTTTTGGTCTTGCTTCAACTGTCTAGAAATATCAGAAATGGAATTTGAAGGCAAACTGAAAATACGGGGGTTAGCAAAATACACCACCAACTTTTTCTTAGGAAACCTGTATGAACTAAACCTAAATACAATTCTGAGAGTTCAACTTAATGAATCTCAATTGAGGAACAACATTTAGAGTTATATATCTATCTCCCATAATCAGAAAGTCTTCAGATACAAGTCCGTAAACATGATTTATGTGTGAGAGTAATTGGACAATTCCACAAATCAATATCCAAGAACCAATCAAGTCGTATCAAACAAACAAGGTTGGATGCATTTACTTTGATTGATTTACATACAATATGTATTTCAATTATAAAGACAAACAATATAATGCGGAAAAAGAAATAACACAGACATCAGAATTTTGTTAACGAGGAAACCGCAAATGCAGAAAACCCCCGGGACCTAGTCCATATCGAACACCAAACTACATTAAGCCACTACAGACTCTAGCCTACTATCAATACTTCGGACTGGAATGTAGTTGAGACCGAATTAAACCCTCACATCAATAAAGTGACAGTCGCGCTCCTTATGCCTCTTGAATCCCAGGAATCCATGCAATTGATTCCCTTAGCTGAGGTTCTTTATAGCTTAAGAGTTGCTTCAACTCAATTGAAGACTTTAAACCAATCTTCCTCCCACAGATAAGCCAATATGTGATTTACTTTTTGATAAAAGATCAAGGTGAGACTGGAAATCGATAGCAATAGACAAAGTCTAGCTAACCTCAAAATCCGGAACTTACAACTCCAAGAGCATCCTAGATTCTTATTCACCCCACAAGTACAAATCCTTGTGGAATGGTAGGCTTCTAAAAGGGTATTAGAAATTATCCCCGGCCAAAAACTTGGTGGGCCCGGAGATATGTATAAAAATGAGCGCAATAAAAACGGGGGCCTACAGTAATACCGCAAGTGCACGGTCGTCAGTTGTAGCTCGTGCAAGTACGGGTCGATCCACAGAGATCGGGTGTGTTTTGGAGGTTTCTAGCTAATTGGGTTCCTAATTTGTTGTTGGGTTTTGAAGCCTTTTGGCTTAAATTGGGCTTTGAGTGCTAATGGGTTTGTTCTCAATAAAAGGAACTGAGCTTGGACTCAGTTTGGTCTTTGAAGTGCAAATGGGCTTTGGCCTTAAACTTAGGCTTTTGATTAAGCCTACAGTTGATTGGATTGGATTGGGCCTTAATGAATTTGGGTTTTGGTCTTAAACAAATGGGCTTTTGTTTTAGTAAAGAGTCTGGGCCTTTGGGCTTTACTGATTTGAATTGGGCTCAGTTGGATTGGAACTTGGGTTCAGTTGGCTGCAGGAGAAGGAGTGGCAGGGTAGCAGCAGCCTGACAGCAACAGACAAGGCAGCAACAAGAGCAGCAGCAGCAAGAGTGGCAGCAGCTTGGCAGGGCAGCTGCACAAGCAGTGCAAAGAAAGAGCTGCACAGCAGCACAAGAGAGCACACAGCAGGGGACAGCAAATAGAATGTACAAGCAAGGAACAAAGCAACAGCAAAATAAAAGTGAACAGAAGCAAATGAAAATTACAGTGGACAAAACAATGCAAAAGCAACAGAAAATAAAATGAAAGATACAACAGGGCAACAGCAAAAGCAAAGAACAAAACAAGAATGGACCAAGGCCTAAGGCCAAGGGCAGGGGTGATAAAGAAACTGACAAGAAGCAATACTAAGGCAAGAATACAGGCATTCCTATAGAATGGGTTGAAAACTAGCTTGCTATAAGCACTAGCTTCTCCCAATGCACAATCAACACTACAACCTAAGCATACAAGGAGAATGGCAAGAACATCAGCTTGCTATGAGCACTGATTTCTTGCCATTACACAATCAGCACATTGCTTCACAGATACCTAGCCTAGCATTCCTTCAGATGACAGTAAAACAAACATGACAGGAACATTGATACTAACAGTGAGAAACAACACAAGTTAACAGGACTAACTGACTAACAATGAACAAAACTATAAATAACAGGAGACAAGCATAACAGGAATACAACATGAACATGAAACTGAACTTCTAAACACTACAAACATCACAACTGAAATTGACAAGATTTTATAACACTTAAAATTGAACTGTGGACTAAAGTTGAACTAAAATTAACAGTGCATGAATTGAAATTGAAATGAAACTAACAGGACATGAAAGTCCTGGATGTGGGCTAATCCCAACATGAGTCTTTACATCACACCCACAGTCCCAATTTATAGTTACAAGCACAATTAGGGTTCTACACAAAAAATCCCCAAATTGACAGTAGACTAGGGTTTTGATTTTCGAGCTTACCAAACGTGATAAGACGAGTCCGTCTTCAACCCATGCTTCTTCTCCCTTCTCTGCTCTTCCCATGCCTTCAATTTCTCTTTCTAGCTTCACTAATTCGTCAACCATTCACCTAGGGTTTCGGCAGGAGAGAAATTGACGAATTAGGGGGCTATAAAGATGGGTAATAGTTGTAGGAAGGTAGGGGTGATGATGGTGGAGGTGTGGTGGTGGTAGAGGAGTTGGTGATGGAGTCAGAGCAGGTGGAGAAGGTGTGGTGTACGGTGGTTCTGTGGAGAAGATGGTGGAGAGGGTATGGCTCGACTGTGTTTGGGGTAGGGGGTGTGTTTGGGTTAGGTGGATGGGCTCGGGTACTAGGGTGTAAGGCGAATGCATCGAGTCTTGATGTTCTGTGACTCTGAGCTGCGAGATTCGGAGATGGTAGGTAGATCGGACGGTGATTCGGAGGTAAGCGAAGAGCGACCGTTTGGATTATAATACAACAAAATCAACGGTCCAGATGGAGTTAGGTTGTAGTGTTAGGCGGAGATATCAAACTTGATGCACAGCAAGGGAGCGACCGTTGGATTCAACTACCATCTAATCTGAAGGCTTGGAATTTCAGCGCTGTGGTGCTTGGCAGAGACTTCAGATTTTGATGCTCTATGAAGGAGCGACCATCGGATGCTTCTGAGAACTGATCTGATGGCTGAGAACGGAGGCGCTTTTGTGTGTAGAAAATGAGGTTGTGCGCACCATTCTTCGCGGCTTCCTTGCGTAATTTCTCCCGGCTTTTCACTACTTTTCTGCTCTTTTCGCTCCGCGACTCATCCGAACTTTATTTATTACCTAAAAATGCAAAATTAATTAATAAAAATATTTATTCTTGAAAACAATGAAAATACAGAATATGGGATAAAATGTAGAATTAATGCAAGATGAGTTAAATGCCAACAAAAAGGGATAAATATATACAATATTTGGCACTCATCAAATACCCCCAAACCTGAATTTTACTTGTCCTCAAGTAAAACAAAACTAAGGAAATCCTAACTATACCACTGTCGCTGGTCTCTCGAATGCATTTAGCGTATGCACTAAGCCTTTTAAACCACTAAGTGTCCCTAGTGGACGAGTTGAAGTCTCGTGAAGGTTTGCAGAACGTGCCTACAAAGTTCTAGGTCAAAATATAAGCTCAGATTCCATCAAACGTGACATGTGCAAAACAGTTAAGCTCACAGCAAAATGGAGATGTCAATCTAGCTATCGAAGGCACAATCCTAGCACTGATAACAAAAAAGACATGTGATAAGAGTGTAAAGTGTATCTACACATGTGTAAAGAAAGATCTGAAGTCATGACTACTAATCACCAAGAGATAGTTTCTCAGGCTAAGAACTGAGGTCGAAATCTAGCTAGCTGTCCGGACTTTACGAGAATTGTGAATGAGTTGGAGGTATTTCACAATTACTCGCGTTGTACATCAATGGCATACACCCTCCTTGCTTATTACAAAAACAACAAAAGATGACTATTTACATGACTCTTATTTACATTGACTATTCTCTTTTATTTTTGGAACAAGAGATGATGGAATTGATAAATACTTGATTTTTTTTTTTTTTTTTTTTTTTTTTTTTTTTTTTTGAATATATACATCGTTTTTTTTTTTTTTTTTTTTTTTTTTTTTTTTTTTTTTTTGAAACAACACTTTTGATACATACAAAAGGAAACAAAAGATTACATGACACTTTGCAAGAGGTAGCCCTTTTTGATGCACCCAGTTAAATTCGATGGTTGTCTTTCTTAATGTAACCTCCACCTTCTATCCCAACCAACCAAAGAACAAGCTAGTTTGATTCGTTCAGTATTCTAAAGTGATTGGCAATCGTAACTTCCTATCAACACCTTGAAGATCGAGGCCATACATGTATTGGTAGATCGTGCGCGTGCAAATTTCTTATCACTATGTGAATTGTGCTAGAATCAGGGTGCCTAAATATCTAGACTAAGACTCCTAATAAAAATACATATTTGCACAAGAGTCAACATTTCAAGGTAAATGAGCTCCATTTTTATGATTTTTCATTTTTTAATTTTTTTTGAATTTGATTTTCAATTTTTTTGGAATTTTTCAATTTTTTCAAAAAGAAGGAGTTCGTTTTCAATTATAGCAAATTATCATGGTATCTACTCTATACCCCCAAACCTAAACTAAACATTGTCCTCAATGTTTCAAAATATGGAAAGAATTATAAAACAATATATGAAGAGGAACATGCTGAGTAGAGTAAAAGGAGAGAGAATACCCGATTGTACGGTGGTAGCTCGATTAAAACTCCGTTTTCAAGGCAAAAATCCATCATATTAGCAGTCACAATGGATGAGCACAAAATATACACAAAAGGAAATTTAACTAACACATTATCTACAAGAAAATTTTGGTTTTTAATGGGATTGGACTTTTTGGAAAAAATTTGGTTTTGTTGGGATACATTTGGTTTTGATGGGAAAACGAAAAATTTTGGTTTTTAGGGAAACATTTGGAAAACTTTTGGTTATTTAGGGAAAGAGTGGACCAGTTTAGTCCACATAGACTGGGTCCTCCAGGTCGGTTGTTTCAATGTCGGGTGGAAATGGCTCAAGGAATGGCTTTAATCTCTGCCCGTTGACTTTGAAAACGTTCTTGTTGGAGACATCCTCCAGCTCTACAGCTCCATGAGGAAAAACTGTGCGTACTAGGTACGGACCCTTCCATCTGGAACGCAGTTTTCCTGGAAAAAGATGTAATCGGGAGTCATACAGCAAGACTTTCTGACCAGGAGTGAAGGATTTGCGCAGAATACGCTTATCATGAAATATCTTCATCTTCTGCTTGTACAGCTTGGCACTGTCATAAGCCTCATTTCTCAATTCTTCCAACTCGTTGAGTTGAAGTTTCCTTTGAATTCCAGCTTCGTCCAGAGAAAAGTTCAGCTCTTTGATTGCCCAGTAGGCACGATGTTCTAATTCCACAGGTAGATGGCACGGCTTTCCATACACTAGACGATAGGGGGACATGCCAATTGGTGTCTTATAAGCTGTTCTATAGGCCCACAAAGCATCATTCAATCTCAATGACCAATCTTTCCTGGACGGGTTGACCGTCTTCTCCAGAATGTGCTTAATTTCCCTATTAGACACTTCCACTTGTCCACTAGTCTGAGGGTGGTACGGAGTAGCAACCTTGTGAGTTATGCCATACTTGCGTACTAAAGACTCAAAGTACTTGTTACGAAAATGTGAACCGCCGTCACTGATGATAGCTCTAGGGGTACCAAAACGTGAAAATATGTTCTCCTTTAGAAATGAAAGTACCACCTTGTGGTCATTTGTTCTGGTTGCTATGGCTTCTACCCACTTAGAAACGTAATCAACTGCGACTAGGATGTACAACTTGCTGTCAGACATGGGAAATGGACCCATGAAGTCTATCCCCCAAACATCAAAAATCTCCACAATCAAAATGGGGTTATAACCGGAAAAGCCATCTAGAAAACAGTAGTGACTGTGTCCAGACACACGTTCTAGCATTTGGTCAATGAAAGGGAGCGGGAAGTGATCCTTCCTTGTTACTGTGTTCAACTTCCTGTAGTCGATGCATACTCGCCATCCTGTGATTGTACGAGTAGGGACTAATTCATTCTTGTCGTTCTGAACAACAGTAATGCCTGACTTCTTAGGCACAACTTGAATGGGACTAACCCATTTGCTATCGGGAATTGGGTATATGATACCCGCATCAAGTAGTTTCAGGATCTCTCCTTTGACTACATCTCTCATGTTAGGTTAAGTCTCCTTTGCATTTCCCTCGATGGTTTGGCATTCTCTTCAAGGTTAATGTGGTGCATGCAAATGGTGGGACTAATTCCTTTGAGATCTGAGATGGTCCATCCTAAGGCCTCTTTGTGTTCCTTAAGTACTTCTAAAAGCTTACTTTCCTGTTCCGTGTCTAAACATGATGAAATAATGACAGGTAAAGTATCAGAAGAACCTAGGAATGCGTACTTCAACGTACTAGGCAATGGTTTCAATTCAAGCTTGGGTGGCTCAACAATGGATGGAATAAGCTTGGAATCAGAGAATAGGGGTTGTTCCACTTCATATTTCCTTTCAGTGACGTCCATTTGAGGCACAGATTCGAGCAGAGATAGGACGTCACTACAGTATGCATCATCATAGGAATCTGGGTTAAAGTTCTCCATACATGCTTGAAAGGGGTCGACGGATAGAATGTTAGTCAACGAATCTTGCATTAATCCTTCAATCATATTAACTTCATGCACATCATCATCATCAAGATTCACAGGTTGTTGACTAATATCGAACACATTCAATTCTACCGTCATGTTACCAAAAGACAGTTTTAACACTCCATTCCGACAATTAATGATCGCGTTGGACGTAGCCAAGAAAGGACGTCCTAAGATGACAGGAATGTGACAGTCTGGGTTTTGTACAGGTTGAGTGTCTAAGACAATGAAGTCTACGGGAAAATAGAATTTGTCAACCTTGATCAAAACATCTTCCACCACTCCACGAGGAATCTTGACAGATCGGTCTGCCAGTTGTAGAGTGATAGATGTTGGTTTCAACTCCCCAAGACCTAACTGCTCATAAACAGAATATGGCAGTAGGTTAACACTTGCACCTAGGTCTAATAACGCTTTATTGACCGTGTGTTCTCCTATAGTGCAAGAAATTGTTGGACATCCTGGATCCCTAAACTTAGGTGGAGTTCTGTTCAGAATGATGGAACTCACCTGCTCAGCTAAGAAAGCACGTTTTTGCACATTGAGCTTGCGCTTTTGAGTGCACAAGTCTTTGAGGAATTTGGAATAAGCAGGGATTTGCTTGATTGCTTCAAGAAAAGGAATGTTGATGTTGACTCTCTTGAACAGATCTAACATCTCATTGTAATGGTTGCTTATCTGTTGGCGAACTAACCTCTGAGGATATGGAGCAACAGGAAGATGAGTTGGCAAAGGGACATTCACAGCAGTAGAATTGTCAGATTTTCCAACTTGCTCAGATTCTTTGGTTTTCTGGGGTTGTGGAGACAACGTGGAATTTGCATCAGACTCATTAGGTTCGCCCACGTTGTTCTCGATGACTTTACCACTTCGGAGGGTGGTAATGGCATGGATTTGATCAGGTGAGGTTTCAGTGCAGGATGTTGTGCCTGTTTGAAATATCCTCTTTGGATTTTGTTGGGGTTGACTCGGAAGTTTACCCTTTTCTCTCTCACATATTTGATCCATCTTTTGATCTAGATTTTTCTGACTTTGCATCAAACTCTGGAACATCTCCTCTAGGGTGGATAATCTCTTGTCTGTATTTTGTTGAGGATATGATTGTTGTTGAGAGTTTGATTGTTGTTGAGGGTTTCTCGGGTGTTGATAACCTTGATTGTTCTGATATCCCTGATTGTTTTGATAGCTCTGATTAGGTTGAGATGGTCCTCCTTGAGTGGGTCCTTTTGACCATGAAAAGTTAGGGTGGTTTCTCCATCCTGGATTGTAGGTCTGTGAATAAGGGTTATGCTCTGGTTTCTGAAACATGGCATGTGCCTGTTCAAGCCTAGACTCCTGGATTGCAAGCAAATCTGGACAATTTTGGAATTGATGGTTGGGGTCGTTACAAGCGGCACAAACAGATGAAGCGACATGTTCTCGGAGAGTAGTGGTGGAAGGTTTTGAATTTTTATGTAGTTCTAACTCTTCTAATCTCCTAACTATTGATGCCATGTTTGCTCTACCCTCAAAATCCGCTTCAATCCTAAAAGCCTTTGCTTCAGATGTAGTCTTTCTGGTTTCACGGATGGATTCCCACTGTTGCGTCTTTTCAGCTACTTCAATCAAGAAGTCCCAAGACGCGTCAACAGTTTTATCTACGAATAGACCATTACACATCGACTCAACCGTTGTTCGGGTGGACACATCTAGACCTTCATACAAAATTTGCACAAGTCTCCATTTTTCAAAACCATGATGGGGACATTGGAGCAATAGTTCATTGAATCTCTCCAGGTATCTAGCTAAGGTCTCACCTTCTAGTTGCACAAAGCTATTCAGACTTTGACGAATTGTCGCAGTCTTGTGGTTCGGGAAAAACTTTTTGAAAAACTCCTTTGTGAGGTCATCCCATGTCATGATGGATTGAGGCTGTAAAGCATAGAGCCAGGCCTTTGCCTTATCTTTTAGGGAAAAAGGAAAAAGCCTTAACTTCAGGGTTTCGTCGGTCATTTGAGTGAAACGCAGAGTTCCACAAATTTCCTCGAATTCTCTCACGTGGTGGTAAGGGTTTTCATTCTCAACACCTCTAAAAATAGGAAGCATCTGTATTGTGCTAGATTTCAGCTCATAATGGCCATTAGCCTCGGGCAGCAAAATACAAGAAGGTTGACTGGCTCTAGTTGGGTACATATAATCCTTGAGAGTACGTGGTTCTCCCATTGTTTCTGGTTGATCTGGACTGTCTCCCTCAGAACTTAGAATTTCGATAGGTTCGTCTGGGTTAATTCTAACAAGTCTGTTTGTCTGGTCTCTGTAGGTCACAATCATGTCCTAGTAGGTACCTTAACTAACATGTTGGTCAGACAGAGCAATCGGAAACAATTTGGCCCAAGGGTTATGAAGATTTGGTTTTTGTATGGGTTTTGGTTTAAAGAAGGGGTTTTGTTTTTGGTTTAAAAATTTTGGGTTTTTGAAATTTTTTTTTTTTTTTAAACTAAACCTATCATAAATTATCACAACTCATAAAAGAAAATAAAAACAATAATAATAATTTAAACAAACCCATAAAAGAAAAAAGAAAAATAAAAGAAAAATAAAGAAAAACAAAAAAAGAAAATAAAAAATTATTACAATCCCAAATAAAAAAAAGGAAAAAGAAAATAAAAATTATTACAATCCCAAAATAAATAATTAAATAAATTATTACAAGCCCAAATTTGAATTTAAATGAGGCCCAAGTGGGTTAACTCATGGGTTAGGCTTACTTGTTTTTGGAGGGAAGCCCAAAAAGATAGGCTTTTAGTCCCCTTTTAGTTGCAAGGCCCAGTTGGGCTTTAGGATCGTCCTAAGCAGCTCACGTCCAAGCCCAGCAGCAACAGGTGGAGCAGAGCCCAGCAGAATCTGCAGCGAAGCCCAGCTGAAATTGCAAGCCCAAGAACAGTTAAGGTTACTGAGCCCAGCTCAGTTGGTTCAAGCCCAGTTCAGAGGAAGTTGCACAGGCCCAGCAGCAGCAGTTGGCAGCAGTTGGCAGCAACTTGGCAACAGCAACAGCTTGGCAGCAACAGCACCAGCAGAGCAGCAGCAGCAGCAAGCTTGGCAGCAGCTCAGCAGTTGGCAGCAGCAGAGCAACACTTGCAGTTGCAGCAGCAGCTAGGCAGCTTCAGTTGGCAGCAAGCAACAGCAACAGCAGCAACTTGGCAGGGCCAACAACAGCAGCAGACTCTGAAAACTTCAAAAATATGGCAGCCAGCTCCCCGGCAGCGGCGCCAAAAACTTGGTAGGCTTCTAAAAGGGTATTAGAAATTATCCCCGGCCAAAAACTTGGTGGGCCCGGAGATATGTATAAAAATGAGCGCAATAAAAACGGGGGCCTACAGTAATACCGCAAGTGCACGGTCGTCAGTTGTAGCTCGTGCAAGTACGGGTCGATCCACAGAGATCGGGTGTGTTTTGGAGGTTTCTAGCTAATTGGGTTCCTAATTTGTTGTTGGGTTTTGAAGCCTTTTGGCTTAAATTGGGCTTTGAGTGCTAATGGGTTTGTTCTCAATAAAAGGAACTGAGCTTGGGCTCAGTTTGGTCTTTGAAGTGCAAATGGGCTTTGGCCTTAAACTTAGGCTTTTGATTAAGCCTACAGTTGATTGGATTGGATTGGGCCTTAATGAATTTGGGTTTTGGTCTTAAACAAATGGGCTTTTGTTTTAGTAAAGAGTCTGGGCCTTTGGGCTTTACTGATTTGAATTGGGCTCAGTTGGATTGGAACTTGGGTTCAGTTGGCTGCAGGAGAAGGAGTGGCAGGGTAGCAGCAGCCTGACAGCAACAGACAAGGCAGCAACAAGAGCAGCAGCAGCAAGAGTGGCAGCAGCTTGGCAGGGCAGCTGCACAAGCAGTGCAAAGAAAGAGCTGCACAGCAGCACAAGAGAGCACACAGCAGGGGACAGCAAATAGAATGTACAAGCAAGGAACAAAGCAACAGCAAAATAAAAGTGAACAGAAGCAAATGAAAATTACAGTGGACAAAACAATGCAAAAGCAACAGAAAATAAAATGAAAGATACAACAGGGCAACAGCAAAAGCAAAGAACAAAACAAGAATGGACCAAGGCCTAAGGCCAAGGGCAGGGGTGATAAAGAAACTGACAAGAAGCAATACTAAGGCAAGAATACAGGCATTCCTATAGAATGGGTTGAAAACTAGCTTGCTATAAGCACTAGCTTCTCCCAATGCACAATCAACACTACAACCTAAGCATACAAGGAGAATGGCAAGAACATCAGCTTGCTATGAGCACTGATTTCTTGCCATTACACAATCAGCACATTGCTTCACAGATACCTAGCCTAGCATTCCTTCAGATGACAGTAAAACAAACATGACAGGAACATTGATACTAACAGTGAGAAACAACACAAGTTAACAGGACTAACTGACTAACAATGAACAAAACTATAAATAACAGGAGACAAGCATAACAGGAATACAACATGAACATGAAACTGAACTTCTAAACACTACAAACATCACAACTGAAATTGACAAGATTTTATAACACTTAAAATTGAACTGTGGACTAAAGTTGAACTAAAATTAACAGTGCATGAATTGAAATTGAAATGAAACTAACAGGACATGAAAGTCCTGGATGTGGGCTAATCCCAACATGAGTCTTTACATCACACCCACAGTCCCAATTTATAGTTACAAGCACAATTAGGGTTCTACACAAAAAATCCCCAAATTGACAGTAGACTAGGGTTTTGATTTTCGAGCTTACCAAACGTGATAAGACGAGTCCGTCTTCAACCCATGCTTCTTCTCCCTTCTCTGCTCCTTCCCATGCCTTCAATTTCTCTTTCTAGCTTCACTAATTCGTCAACCATTCACCTAGGGTTTCGGCAGGAGAGAAATTGACGAATTAGGGGGCTATAAAGATGGGTAATAGTTGTAGGAAGGTAGGGGTGATGATGGTGGAGGTGTGGTGGTGGTAGAGGAGTTGGTGATGGAGTCAGAGCAGGTGGAGAAGGTGGTGGTGTACGGTGGTTCTGTGGAGAAGATGGTGGAGAGGGTATGGCTCGACTGTGTTTGGGGGAGGGGGTGTGTTTGGGTTAGGTGGATGGGCTCGGGTACTAGGGTGTAAGGCGAATGCATCGAGTCTTGATGTTCTGTGACTCTGAGCTGCGAGATTCGGAGATGGTAGGTAGATCGGACGGTGATTCGGAGGTAAGCGATGAGCGACCGTTGGATTATATGATACAACAAAATAAACGGTACTTGATGGAGTTAGGTACTGTAGTGTTAGGCGGAGATATCAAACTTTGATGAACAGCAAGGGAGCGACCGTTGGATTCAACTACCATCTAATCTGAAGGCTTGGAATTTCAGCGCTGTGGTGCTTGGCAGAGACATCAGATTTTGATGCTCAGCAAGGAGCGACCGTCGGATGCTTCTGAGAAATGATCTGATGGCTGAGAACGGAGGCGCTTTTGTGTGTAGAAAATGAGGTTGTGCGCACCATTCTTCGCGGCTTCCTTGCGTAATTTCTCCCGGCTTTTCACTACTTTTCTGCTCTTTTCGCTCCGCGACTCATCCGAACTTTATTTACTACCTAAAAATGCAAAATTAATTAATAAAAATATTTATTCTTGAAAACAATGAAAATACAGAATATGGGATAAAATGTAGAATTAATGCATAAAAGATGAGTTAAATGCCAACAAAAAGGGATAGATATATACAATATTTGGCACTCATCATGGAATCAGAAAGTCCGAGACAAAAATAACTTTGTGATTGCTATCTATCTTGTTGATGGAGCCTAACTCAACAGTCAAACAAGATCAGGATACACGAACTATCATAGATAGTTGGACCTGGCTTCAACAGTCAAACAAGATCAGGATACACGAACTATCATAGATAGTTGGACCTGGCTTCACTAATCCCTAGATGATTATCTTAAGTCGCTAAAACCTAGAAGGGTTTATAGAGAGGACGACTCTAGTTATGCAACTAGGACACACAAGAGTTGTGTCGGAGATTCAAAGATCTCAGCTGCTATAGTTTCTCCCTTATATAAACTTCCAAAGAATAGGTTGCTTTAGGTTTATGCTAAGATACCTTTGGAACCAAGTAAACAATATCCACCATTAGATGAATTTAAATCCAATTTATATAAACAAGATATATACTCTGGTTAGGTTGAACCGTAACCTAATCGTGAATATATACAACGTTCATGAATGGTTAGATGAAACTAGCCAATTGAACTACAAGGTTAATCATTTTCATGAACACTTAAGAATTTAACCTTAAGTCACAATTATGTGATCAAATATGTTTGTAATGTTTTTAGAGATTTATTCAAACACTGATTATCTTATAGAAATAATTTGATGTGTATTTGAAAATAATCGACATGGTAAGTAAGTGTATAAGGTACAAGTACTAAACCTTGTTCATGAACAGTTATATCATGGTACGTGTACCATTGTGTATACCTTAAGACATAAGCGAGTTCCGTAGTTCACATAACTTTTCCGGTACGTGTACTGGTATGGATACCAAACGGGTTCCGAGTCCGACAGTTTTTTTCCGGTGTGCATACCGATCCGGGTTCATGATTTCCCAGAATTTTTAAGGTATGCGTACCAAAAATATTCTGTCGACATATAGCTATTCCAGTACGTGTACTGAGTACATGTACTACAACTCTGGACTTATAACAGTTTTCCTATTTTGTAAGACTGGTATGCATACTGTCTTGTATCCGAATTTATAGTAATTGTATATCTCTCTCTAAATCGATTCGAGACATTCCCAAATAACATCAATGACACACATCAGTGTTACAGGCTATTTTCGAACGATAATTCTTGAATTACGATTTTGATTATGAACAATGAATTGTCCTTAACCGAAATTCATCAAGTATGAACAAATGTTCATTAAGCTTAGTTATCATATTTCGAGAACGATATTACCAAGATAAACTTGACTCGAAATTCTTGTTATGCATGCATAATCTAATTAGTCATACGATATAGTATCATAGATAGAAAGGTGATTATAACTTGAGAATAGGTGGTTCAGTCTTCACTTACCTTTTGTTGAATAAGCTCTCCAAAAGCTTCGGTTGATCTTTTCCTTCAAACGGTAGAACGCAATGATGACTGCCGTGATGTCCGTTTCTCAACTACACTTCTATCCTAATCCGAAACTTGACTCATTGTACACTAGAAATCACGATATATTTTTGATCAACTAAATTTGACAACAATCTTGATATAGCAACACTTGTGAGTTCGACCGAGCAATGCTCTAACAATCTCCCCTTTTGTCAACTTTAAAGACAAAACTATCAATACATATGGATAAAAAATAAAAGCTTCAAAACTTCCTTGAGTCCATCATGCTTGATTTCCTTGGTGTCTTCAACTCCTTGAACTATTCATTACTTATAGGTGTCTAAAACACCTTAATATTTATCTATTGTTTATGATTTATTTGCTAAGTTTTCTTGTAAATTATGTATCTTATGTTTTCTTTTGAGTGTTTAGGTACGTTGGAGTCATTTGGAACAAAAGAAGAAGAAACATGGCAAAAGTGTCATTTCATGTGCAACTGCTGTTGGAGACGAACTATTTGTCATTATTTGCTTCTATTTCTTAATTTCCGTCTGAAAAGCATGTCGGCTTTAGTGATGCAAATATCTGTCTGAAAAACACAACTGCTTTAGTGATGAAGAGAAATTGAAGAGAAGAAATGGGTCTGAGATGTAAGAGGCGGCTGTTGTTGGTGGAAGGTTTCGAAGAAAGGCGAAAGCGTCGGTTCGTACGCAAGCACGATGGGGAGCTCGGCGATTACGGGACAACCTGCTGAGTTGTGTTTATTGGCTGTCACTGTTGGTGGCTTGAATCTAATTGCTGGGTGCCTACATTGTGAGGTTCTCAAAAGCTGGGGTGGTTAAATCTAGTTTCAATTCTTACAGAAGACCTAAATTACAGAGAAAAGTCATTTTTCTCATCATTGGCTCTTCTTTCTTTCACACTACCTGAAATCAAGAGGAGATGGCGGCACGGATAATACTCAGAGAAGGAAGAATTCGAGGAATTGAGATGCAGTGGAAGAAACAATATGGGTTGAGAAGAAATTGAAGTTGAATATCACCGAAATCACAAGGAAAAATTGAGAAGCTGTTGCGATTGGTTCCTGCAATTGAAGTTAGGGTTTGAATGAATCGATGCTGCTGGTGGTTTAATCAGTATCTGAGAAGATGGGTTTATTTCTGAAGAAAATGAGGGTTTAATGGTGATTATGTTAACTGCTGTTGATGAATTAGAAGACGGATTTGAACTTAAACATGAAATCAGAGAAGAAATGGGTTTTCGCTGGTGATAATTTTGGGGTTTCTGCTGATGTTGTTAACAAGTTGGAGATGAAGCAGCTGTTGTTATTGTTATCTACAGGAACTGATGCAGTTGAGTTATGGTGATTACAGGGAAGAGCAGATGAGAAGATTGTGGGTGAACTAGAAGATGCTGAAGCAGTTTGAGGCAAATGGCTCAGGATGTGCTACTGTGGCAGATGGAAATGCTAATGGTTTATACGAGAATGAGTTTGTGGAACTGGAGTTAGTTTGTATGAACTGCAGATGATGATATGAAATTGCAAGTGTCTTAATTTTTTGCTGCCATGGTCATACTGGTTAAGAATGGTGTAGATGAATGTTAGGTTTACAGGTGATTGCAGTTCAGATGGAATTGAGAAAGATGGAGCTAGTGGTTGCAATTGGAGACAGCTAGGTCAAGGAGTTATGTGATGTTGGTATTTGAGAATGTGCTGTGTTATGATGTTGGGAATTGCAGGGAGTAATGAATTGTGAACTGTAATGGAAGAATGTGCGGCTGATGGTGGTCATTTCAGCTGAACTGAGGCAATGCAGAGGAGAGAATCAGTGGTGATGATAACTTGAGCTCGAAAAGATTAGGACAAGGAAGTGCAATTGCAGGAGATGGTTGGTCAAGAAACTAAGCTGAGAAGACTCATAAATGGTGTCGAGTACTGGTGGTATTTGAGCAATATCAGGGGAAGAAGCTACAGGATGGCAGTAATGAGTTGGAGAATGTTTGCAAAGAGATGAGTAGCTGGTAGAGTTGCAGCAGGAGTAGAAACTGGTGCTAGTGGAATATAGAGATGGGTGATTGAAGTTGTAGCCGATGGATTGCAGCCAGGAATGGACCTAGGGACTTGAACTGAGAGTTGTAGTTGTTGCTGCCATGGACTGTGACTGTGCAGTGAGATGAACTGGCGATGGGTTGGCTTTGTGCCAAGATTGCAAAGTGAGGAATCTGGTGATGAGTTTAAGATGCAGTTGATGCTGCTGTGTTGAATTGCAGCTGCAGTTGTAATGAGCAAGAAATAGAGGCATGAGCTTAGGTTTTGCTGTTGTAGTTTCAGGTGGTGTAGAAGATACAGAAATGGTTGGTGCAGCTGCGAAGAATGAACTGTAATTGGAGTTACAGCCAAGGAACTGAAGGTGATTTTCTAGCTGATGGCTCAACATTGGAGCTTAGATGAATGCGAGGAGCTGTTATTGCTGGTGCATTGGCTAGGATTGGTTGTGTTGCTATGGAAGTCTAAGAAGTTGAAGGTGCAGAATGGATCGCCAACATGGCTAGGTCTGCAATTGAAGAAATGGGTAATTGCAGTGGGTTTGTGTGTATGTATTGCAGTTGTGTTGATATGAAGTGTTGGTTTGTCGCAAATGCATACAAGGGGAGTTACAACAAGGGATGAATGAAGCTAGGTGACTGTTAGTTTGACTGCGACAAGCAGTGAACGGCGACAGAAATTCCAGTCACCTGAGGATGAATTCTGGGGACTTCCCCGTCCAAGTTCCGGCGATGAAACCAGTTTTCCGGCGACAACTTTTTGAGCATATTTTCTACGTGGGTTTTTCTCACACATGGGCCTGGTGGTCTGAAATCTATTGGACCTTTGAAGACTTGACCTAAGAAGAGACATAAAAGGGAGGATTTCTACAAATTTGATATCACGTATTTCTACTTGGAGCTTTTTGGAGATAGCTGCATCTAGGGTTTGCTTTCGATTTTATTTTTCATCTTCTTTATTTCAATTATTATTGATGATGAAATCCAAAACTATGAGTAACTAAAAAAATCTTTGATTAGGGGCGATTTCAAAGCCCAGAGTATGAACTCATGATTGATATGCAATAGCTCGTTTTCTCGCTATTGTTTTTGTTATTGTTTGATTTCTACTATGCCAATAATGTTTATGGATTATTTGTTGATTGTTTAAGTTCGAAATTAAATAGTCGACTTGATAATCCTATTGCTAGTTTAGATTTTCTTCGACCCGTAATTGTCTAGAGAATTAAACACAAGTAGCAATATATGGGTATTGATGATGGGACTTTGTTAAGTACCCATATGTGGAAGTTGACATTGTTAGGTGATTCATGCTTTTGATTTCATCACTAGGAGCAACCTTATCTCATAAAACGTAAAGCATTTATTTAAGTCACACCTAGTAAGCGTACCTCTAGGGAACTTGGCAAGTAGAAACCGGTAGTCGAGCGCTTCCGTATCCGGTGAGCTTAGGAGATAATAACGGGATAGTTAAGCGTACTAATTATCCTAGGGTTGTTAGTAACGAGATAATGCAAAGAACGTAGCTTTATATCAATTTGATTTATATTCCGTGGCCGAGAATGAACCTTTAATCAGTTCCATCTCATATTTGAATACAACTTTATAATTTTCAGAATTTCTATAACAAAACAATCTTGCTAAGAGTATTTGCATAACAACTTTTACTTCATACCTCCCTTGGGACGAATCTGCTTTCATTATATTACTTGCTAGTGTAAAGAAAAGTAGAAAACTATTATTTGCGAGTTGACACCTCGTCCAGTTACTTCAAGTTGCTATGATTCTGAACCTGTTCAAATTAGCATTGTTGTTATTGAAGATCCGTAGCGATAATTTTTTTTGAAAACAATTATTCTCAATCATCATTATACATAAACATAGTATTATTATTCTCCAAAGTTCAATTGTATCACAACTTCGAAGTAATACTAAGGTGATATGTTTCTTCCCCCCAGTTAATACTTACATCTTTTGCATAACAGGCAAAACCTATAGATTTTGATCCAGTCCTCCTTACTTAATGATCTATATACCATATGAATGTAGTGCGAAACTACTAATTAATTCTCCCCCTTTTTGTCAATAAACATTGGCAAAGGTTCGAAAATCATGGGATCTTAATGAATTCAAACAGAAGATACTTCAAGACTTCAAGGTAATCATATCAACTTTAATTCTAGACGATATCACATAGTATAAAATACTTAGTGTTTCCCTAGGAGATTTAAGATATAAGTTTCCCCTATAAATTCCACAGCCACATACCCCACAAAGATATAACAATTTAAGCACAAGTTCATTTAATAACTCTCCCCCATTTGATGTTATTCCCAAGACAACAACAAGAGTGATCTTACTTTCATAAAAAGAAGGATTTTGTCGGACATTAATGAATCACATGTATTTGTATCCTAAACATCGACATAAATTAATTCTCAAAGAGAAAATAAATTAATCGACATGACTCAACATAAGAAAAATCTTACGGAGTTTGATAATACAGTAATAACACCAGGTGTGATCAAAAAGATCAATACGGCGAAATTCTTCTCACAAGTTTGTTCTATTTTATAGTTTGTAAAAACATAATAGATTTAACTTTTGAGCATATATGAGATATCATTTCAATTCACATAAAGTAAAGGGCACATATATCTCATTAAACTTTTGCAATACATATAACCAATAAAGATTAAATACTGCAAGTTCATCTTCCAAAAACTTTAGAATTTAAATAAATAAACCTAAAAACATGCAAGATGAAAATTGTTGGAAATAGCTTGTGTAGACACAATATGCTATACAAAACCCTAGTTCTCCTTCTCAAACACAAGGATAAATCCTCACAATAAGTTTCCTAGCAATGCATCAGATTATTTTTAATCGCCTAAGCGGAGAATTCCTTCTCATTGTTGAAAAACTCATTGATGATGGGATCATTTAGTTTTTCTAAGTCTTCAGAGACGTCTGTTAACTCACTAAGTTCTGCCCTCAGTTTATGCAGAGTAGTTTTCAACTGAGCCAACATGTGATCATAGTTAGTTATCTTATCCAATGAGCGATTGATTTGATATTTCAAATCATTCCTCTTAGATACGAAGTTCTTCACTTTAGTCCTAAAATCATTATCCTGTTGACAAATAGATAAAAGACAAGTTGATGAAGAACTTTTTTCATCTCCGGTTGATTTCCGCTTTCCGTTCCTTGATGATTTGATTCTTTCACATACGTAGATTTTCGCAGCTTCTACTACATCCTTCTTGGTGATACCTCTTGTTACAGGAGCCATGGAACGAATTTTCTCCAGGAAAAAAGAGTATTTAATTAATCCCTAATAAGGGAAAATGACCTTCTTTAGCGAGGTCCATGAATAGGTGGACATATCATATACGTTGCCGTCCGTGAGCCAAAACAAAACTACACAAAACATTACTACTTTATTGTTGACCATACCAATTTTGGTTATTTCTTTGAAGAGAATTTATGTCTTCAATAGTTAGATTATCTTGGATTCCGGTTCGGGTATCCCGTTTCCCAGATTGTTTGTTCTTTCTCAGGATATTTTGGACTTGCTATGTGATCATGGATATATTATCATCGCGATTAACACAACACATTGTCATCCCAAGACAAGCTTTCCTTCGAAGAATTTATGCTTGCTTTGGTTGTGACTTCAAGTGCAAACGTAATATCTTTAGCCATATTGTGCTCGTGATAAAAAACTTGCAACTCTCCAACGAGACTGTTTATGGAAAGAGTTTAAAGGTTATTTCCTTCCATGATGACATTTTTTTAGACTCATATTTAGCTGGTAAAGATCGGAGAATTTTCATCACAATGTCCTTTTGAGGGATGGTCTTCCCTAATGCAAAACATGCATTAACAATTCCAGACACCTTTTGATTAAATTCATCAAATGACTCTTCATCAGACATACAAGGATTTTTCCAGTCAGAATTTAAGTTTTGAAGGCTAGCTTCTTTCTCTAAGGTATCTCATTCGAATACGGTTTTTAAGATATCCCAAGCATCTTTAGACCTAGTGCACAAAGTCACATGGTGTTGAAGATCTGGGATTATGGCTTGGATAATGGCGTTTAACCCATTAGAATTATGCTTTTCAGCACTTATCTAGGTATCACTATATTCTCCTAATGGCTTCGCAACAGTTGCTTTGTCTCTAACAACTGTCGGAGCTTCGTATCCAATTACTACAAGTTTCCATGTCTCAAAGTCACGGGCTTGTAAAAAGGAACGCACAATAATTTTCCATCATAAGTAATTCATGCCATCAAAGGCTGGCAGTAACTTTATCGAGAGTGCACTCTTGTCCATGTAGTCGATTGCTACAAACACAGACTTCTTAGGTCTTTAACGTGTTTGCCTGATCTGATACCAATTGGAAATACGGGGGTACCAAAATACACCACCAACTTTTTCTTAGGAAACCTATATGGACTAAACCTAAATACAATTCTGAGAGTTCAACTTAATGAATTTCTGAAAAAGCGGGGGTCTAACAACCACACCCAATTTTCGTTTGGCAATCTGAATAGACAAACTCCAATATACTTTCAAGAGAATCAACTAGACAGTTAGACTCAATCTATAAAAAGTATATCAAAGAGTTTTATATCTCTATCTCTTGATTCAATCCGCAATCAACAAATAGGGATTTGCAAGCCCGATTGAATATAAGAGGATTAACTTGAACGGTACCAAAGACCAATGTTCAAGTGTCAACCAATTCAATCAACAACCCTGAGGCCGGATATAAGAACTGATTGATCTTAACGTACAACCTGTGATATTTCTATTATATAAATAAAATATAATGCGGAAAAGAAATAACACAGACACCAGAATTTTGTTAACGAGGAAACCGCAAATGCAGAAAAACCCTGGGACCTAGTCCAGAATGAACACACACTGATTATAAGCTGTTACACCAATTTCCTACTACTTATTCGGATTAGATGTAATACCTTCTTTAGCACTTGTAGAACTCCTAGCAGAATACCGATTCTCTTTAGAAATTCTTCCCACAAATCTTCTAGCAGAACCCGAGGCTCTCTTTAGCAGATACCACAACACGATTGATACGATTTGATATTTTGTTTGCACAAAACACCGGTTTGATTTCCCATTAGATATGAATCAAGGTTTTGGAAATCTTGTGTTTGTTTTGATAAAAACAATTACTAGGTAAAAGTAATATCAAAACAAACTTGTAGATTAGGGATTATTATACTCTTCAATAAAAGGAAGAGAAACCTAATAACTCTACAACAAGAACAACTAGAATAAATCTAGAGATATCCTGTTTAAAACTTCTCAAGGATTTTTACAAGATGCCTCAATAGAAGGTTTTCTTTCTAGTCTCCAATTTCGACTAACAAGTGTTGGTATACGATCGGAAACTGAAATCTATCAAAACCTAGGGTTTATGATCAACAACTCTTGAATGGTTTTATATCAGAAGAGAAAACTTTAGAATAGACAAGAGGTGAAAAACCTAGATTACAAGTTGTATAATCAATCATGAAGATTTAATTCAACTTGGATTTGTGATCCCCAATACAAAAAATTTATCTCACTCTTGTTCACGAAGAGCAGAAGACATGGAAACAACCTGCAAAGCTTACGCTTATTTTCCAAAAGGGATGAAAAACGTGTAAACTCACGAACCCTTTATTTATAATGAACAATAGATTGGAAGCTAAGCAAAGCTATTTTCCTTTTTCAAGATTCTCATAAATATGGGAGTCTTTCCTAAGTTACAAATATTATGCATAAATAATTAATTAAATAATTAATTAGCAAATATTTATTTATATGAATAAATCACATTCTAACTTAGGGATGAATTAAAAGTTATCACAAACACTTTAATATGGTAATAAAATATGTTTGGATTAATAGACATCTTGCTTAGACAAGGAAACATCACCAACTTGACCAACAATAGCTTTTAGTCACGTAATTGGGCCCAGTGAATTGTTTCCTAATAACGAACTTTAATAAATCACTCAAAACTTCATCATTATAACTCGGAATTGAGTGATTCTTGGCTCGTTCCTCATAAGCTCATTCACTATAAGATGAGATTCTTTATAAGGATGAAGGTTATTGTCTCCAATGTCATGAATCAAATAACCTCAAGTATATATACATAAATGTACATTTAATGTCATTGGAATTGTTCCATAGTGTGAGAATTTATCTTGATATATTAGGAAGGTAGAGTTGAACAAGAATCCAAATGAAATCAATCACATACCTTTGTTGATGAAGTACTCGTTGATGTCTTCTTGTAGTCTTCAATCTTCATCCTTTCAGAATAGCTTCGATTCAACTTCTTAGACCTAATCTAGTCCGAAACTATCTTTAGTATGCTAAATCAAGAATGCATTTTGGCAACTAAAATTGACAACTAACTTGACATACCAACGCTAGTGGGTTCAACCGAGCAGTGCTCTAACAATCTCCCCCTTTGTCAATTTTAGTGACAAAACCATTTTACATATGGCTTGTACTTGTTAAAAGAAAAATCGACAAGCTTGATTTCCTTGGTTCTTCAACTCTTCATGTGTTCATCCTGTACTTGTTGAAGATCCATCATAGTATTATTACACAACATCAAAGTTTCATTGTATCACAACTTTGACAATAATACTACGGTGATATGTATCACTCCCCCTTAGTCAATATTCCATCTCGACATGAAAACCACTCCCCCTTACATAATGATCCGTAAACCATATGTATTTGTAGTGTGAACTACACATTAATTCTCTCTCTTTTTTTCAATACAAATTGGAAAATGCACGAAGACTAGTGGGATCCTCATGAAATTTTCACGGAGACACTTCATGACTAAAAAAAAGAAACATATGAACTTTTTTTAGACGATATCACAGAGTCGAAACTTAGTGACTTCATCAAGGAGTTTATTAAAATACAAGTTAACTTCTACATGTTCCAAACCCGCTTCTCCCTACAACGATATGGCAATTAAGCACAAGTTCATAAGAACTCTCCCCCATAAGATGTCATTCCTGAAAGAAAAATGAGAGTGACCTTACTCCAGAGATAAGGATTTATATATTGGATTTTATAAAACCCACAAGGAGATATGAACTAAGAACCAATCATTGAAAGTCCCTCATGAGATCAAGTTACTGAACAATAGAACTATCTCATGGTAATAATACACACTATGTAATTATGAAGATCAAATATTGTGATCATCTTTTCTAAGATACAAACTTGTATGAACAAGAATTTATATGATTAGAAGAAGAAGAATCTTTTCCATAAGGATTTACACCGAGAATGGTTACCATAAGAGTATGAAAAAGATTCTTTGACAATAAAAACCAACATCCATGGCTTTGATAATTGCTTCTAACCTGTTATATTTAAGAATTCCAATCACAACTCAAGTTAGGTAATTAAGACTCATACACGTGGTATCTAACCATATTCATCTTAACCATAAATAGTTCAAATGACTCAAATGAACTAGTTAGAGAGTTGTTCAATTGCAAGGAAATCTTATGTAACTACACAAGACACAATTAAAGTAAAAACGATTTTGATTCACTCGAATCGATTCATGAACTTTATAGCCACGGTTTGCAAACTTGCATTCCTTAGTTTATATAAATATAAGTTTACGAAAAATCGTCTTTAGATATAACCAACTCAAGTTCGCAGACTTAGTTCGCGGACTTAGCTTCACGCAAATAGTTTGTCAACTCCAGCAGAAATTCTCGGGTTTGAGGACTTCGGAAGTTCGCGGACTGAGTTCGCGGACTTGGCTAACGCCATTCTTCTGGTTCTCTTGATCAACAAAGTTTGCAAACATTGGTTCAAGGAATATGACTAATACATAAATGTGTTTCCACAATAATGCTTATGTCCATCATTGATTATGTAATCTAAACTCTCATTCCAATCATTGAAACATTCTTAGAGGACGTTATACAGTTGTTACGCCATTTCTCGTCAAAGAAATTTTCAAAGTGATTGAAATATATCATGACTTTCGTCACTAGGTAAAGATGAACTTGGTTGAAGCGAAGGCTTACCAACACATATTTTGAGAAATATGTAAGCGAGTTAGACTCAGCTCGAAATAATAAATTGTTCCACATATTCAGAAATTACCCAACAAAATACGTGCGCCCCAATTCTTTTGCAACCTGACCGCATTTAATAGGGCTTCATGGTAAGGATGCACTTTCAACACAATCAGGTTGTGTTGAGGTGAGCAAAATCTTGCTCACGACAGGTATTCGAAACAAAATCAAACATGGAATCTAGGAATTTAAAAACTTCCTTGAAACTTTCAATAACTGTTCCATACATTTTTAAGATGTTATCCCTTGTCGAACTCTCGTATGGGAGATCCTTCTTAATAGTACTCGTTGCTTTATTGGTCTTTTTTGGTACCCATTTCTGAGCAGCTTTTGGAGCAACGTATTTCTTTTTCTCCCCAATATAATTATGGAACTTATTGGAGGGAATACTGAAAAAACTGATATTATGAGACTCAGTTTTTCTCCAGTTTGGAACATCAGATCTTGTCATCTTAACAAAATAAGATCTGGTTTTATCTTGTTTAAGATATCTGCAATTCCTTTGCAAGTGACATGGTTTTCCACAATAAAAACAATGTTTAGTAGAATGGAAAAAGTTATGTTTAGTGTTACCTGAATGTTTATGTGCTTGCTTTGGAGATTGCCAGGATTTCCTCTTTTCGTTATCAGCAGTTGATAGAGATACTTTATTTTTGTCAATCGTGGAAGGTTTTGGTTGAGAAGAATCTTTAGCTTTGACAAATTTTACCTCTTTACAAATACTAGGCGCGTCTATTCCTTCATAGCCCAATCCTCGTGTATCACGATGAATTCTACATGCTCCCAATATCGAAGTTAATTTATCTGAGCTGCTATTTCTAGACAACCTCTCTTTTAAGCTCGAGTTTTCTTCTTCCAAACTTTTGACCTTCTCAAGCGCAATAACTAGATCATTCTTGGATGATTCATGTTGAACTTTGAGATCTTCTCATTCTGAATCAAATAACAAGTTCATCTCAATATTTTCCAAGTTATCTAGCTTTACTTGAAGAATAATTTCCCGATCACGACCTTCGGCAATTTCTTCTTTAAGCTTTCGTATTTCGTTGAGATAATCTCTTGCACCACTAGAATCAAGTTGGTCTTGCAAGTCTTTATTTCTACTACGTAGTCTATCATATTTAACATTCTCACTGAAAATGGTGTCTTCAGCTTCCAATATTTTTTTATGACTTTCTTTAAGAAGGTTATTAGCAACTGGATCCACATGGAACACTTCTTCGTCAGAATCATTATCCGCAAGAATTTTTCCAGAAGCTAATGCAACCTCGCCAGCCAACTCTTGGGTATTATAAAATTCAGGTCCATCATCAAGAGTAGGCAAATCTGCTGCATATTCCGATTGTCTACGGATCCATCTAGGATATACTGAAGACAAGTGACCGAAACCACGACAGTTATAGAATTGTACATCATCCTTAGGAGATGTTACATTTTTAGAAAAACTCTTTTTCCTGTCTCTCAAGAATTTTCTAAATTATCGTGGAGTAACATCCTTAGTATCTGGCGAACCAGATATATCCTTAGAGGATTCAGAATTTTTTGTAGCTTTAAGAGAAATCACCTCTTTTTCTTGCGTGTTCATTATCAAAGATCTTTAGCTTTCCAGCAAGATTATTTCTGGAGAGTGTAGAAAGATCGTTTCCTTCTTCAATGGCATGTTTCTTAGACTCGTATCTTGATGGTAGAGACCTGAGAATTTTGCACACAATATCTTTCTCCGGAATAGTTCTTCCTAACGCAAATGAGGAGTTAACTATTTGAGAAAGTATTTGGTTAAACTCATCAAAGGTTTCATCATCAGACATGCGAAGGTTTTCCCAGTCAGAACATAGATTTTGAAACCTTGCTTCTTTCTATGCGGCATTCCCTTCGAATACGGTTTCTAAGATATCCAAAGCATCTTTAGACTTATTACACGTAGTAACGTGGTGCTGAAGATCTGGGGTAATGGCGTGGATAATTGCATTTAATCCTTCATAATTTTTTTTTGCAACAAGAATCTCAAGATCATTATAATCACCAATATTCTTTTCAACAGTTACACCGACTACTGTAACTGATGGAGGATCATAGCCATTAACAATACGAACCCATGATTGAAAATATCGCGCTTGAATAAAAGAACGCATAACAATTTTCCACCATAAATAGTTTGTGCCATAGAAGGCTAACGTTACGTTTATAGAGATAACACCTTTGTCCATAGAATCAGATTGCTACAAACACAGACTTACGAGGTCTTAGCGTGTTTACCTGCTCTGATACCAATTGAAGAAGCGGGGGTCTAACAACCACACCTAATATTTCGTTTGAAAATCTGAATAGACAAACTCCAATGTACTTTCAAGAGAATCAGTTAGACAGTTAGACTCAATCTATAAAAAGTATATCAAAGAGTTTTATATCTCTATCTCTTGATTGAATCCGCGATCAACAAATAGGGATTTGCGAGCCCGATTGAATATAAGAGGATTAACTTGAACGATACCAAAGACCAATGTTCAAGTGTTAATCAATTCACTCAACAACCCTAAGGCCGGATACAATAACTGATTGATTTTAACGCACAACCTGTGATATTTCTATTATATAAATAAAATATAATGCGGAAAAGAAATAAGACAGACACCAGAATTTTGTTAACGAGGAAACCGCAAATGTAGAAAAATCCCGAGACCTAGTCCAGAATAAAAACACACTGATTATAAGTTGTTACACCAATTTCCTACTACCTATTCGGACTAGATGTAATACCTTCTTCAGCACTTGTAGAACTCCTAGCAGAATACCGATTCTATTTAGAAATTCTTCACACAAATCTTCTAGCAGAACCCAAGGCTCTCTTTATAAGATACCACAACACGATTGATACGATTCGATATTTTGTTTGCACAAAACACCGGTTTGATTTCCCTTTAGATATGAATCAAGGTTTTGGAAATCTTGTGTTTGTTTTAATAAAAACAATTATTAGGTAAAAGTAATATGAAAACAAACTTGTAGATTAGGGATTATTATACTCTTCAATGAAAGGAAGAGAAACCTAATAACTCTACAACAAGAACAACTAGAATAAATCTAGAGATATCTTTTTTAAAACTTCTCAAGGATTTTTACGAGACGCCTCAATAGAAGTTTTTCTTTCTAGTCTCCGATTTCGACTAACAAGTGTTGGTATACGATCGGAAACTGAAATCTATCAAAACCTAGGGTTTATGATCAACAACTCTTGAATAGTTTTATATCAGAAGAGAAAACCTTAGATTAGACAAGAGGTGAAAAACCTAGATTACAAGTTGTATAATCAATCCCGAATATTTAATTCAACTTGGATTTGTGATCTCCAATACAAAAACTTTATCTCATTCTTGTTCACGAATAACAGAAGACATGGAAACAACCTGCAAAGCTTACGCCTATTTTCCAATAGGGATGAAAAACGTGTAAACTCACGAACCCTTTATTTATAATGAACAATAGCTTGGAATCTAAGCAAAGCTATTTTCATTTTTCAAGACTCTCATAAATATGGGAGTCTTTCCTAAGTTACAAATATTATGCATAAATAATTAATTAAATAATTAGTTAGCAAATATTTATTTATGTGAATAAATAACATTCTAACTTAGGAAGCAATTAAAAGTTATCACAAACACTTTAATATGGTAATCAAATATGTTTGGATTAATAGCCATCTTGCTTAGACAAGGAAACATCACTAACTTGACCAAAAATAGCTTTTAGTCACGTAATTGGGCCCAAGTCCATGAACTATTACAAACAGCCCGTGAATTGTTTCCCACTAACGAACTTTAATAAATCACTCATAACTTCATCGTTATAACTCGGAATTGAGTGATTCTTGGCTTGTTGGATTCATATGCTCATTCCCTATAACATGAGATTCTTTATAAGGATAAAGGTTATTGTCTCCAAGGTCATGAATCAAATAACCTCAAGTATATGTATATAAATGTACATTTACCGTCATTGGAATTGTTCCATAGAGTGAGCATTTATCTTGATAGATTAGAAAGGTAGAATTGAACAAGAATCCAAATGAAATCAATCACATACCTTTGTTGATGAAGTACTTGTTGATGTCTTCTTGTAGTCTTCGATCTTCATCCTTTAAGAATAGCTTCGATTCAACTTCTTAGACCTAATCTAGTCCGAAACTATCTTTAGTATTCTAAATCAAGAATGCATTTTGGCAACTAAAATTGACAACTAACTTGACATACCAACGTTAGTGGGTTCAACCGAGCAGTGCTCTAACAATTTCAATCAGGGAACAATATTCAAAGTTATATCTCTCGTTTATTAGGACACAAATCTGTACTTTTGCTCAACAAGAGGGAGAATTGATAGACACATTTTTGTGTCCGATTTGTCTCGATTCTATATATTGTTAGGGCTCATTTTTGTACTTATTATGGTGTTTTATTTATTTGTAGGTATTTTTGGCCAATAAACATTTTTGGAAAAAATTGGCTCGAAAACTTGTCGGAAAGCACCCAGAGGGCATTTGCTATTCAGACTCTCACTTTGGATAAGGGGTAACCTAATTACTAAGGGGCATCCCATTTCCAGGCAGTTTCTTATCGCACCCCTACCCTGGATAAGGGGCAACCATCTTCAACATTTCAAAAACCAGGTTTTGGCGGGAAAATAGGTGCAGTGAAGAACAGATTTGGCAATCGTGAGTTGGAGGAGTTTGAGGTCGATTAAACCTATGATTTTCATAGGATAGACTCCTTATAGGTCTAGGAATCTGATATGGGTGTTTAAATCGATTAGACTGGGCTCAATTGACGGATTTTTATCACAACAGAAAATATGAAAAGTCACGTGTGTGACCTGTTTCAGGGAATTTTGGAGAGATTAACGTGCTGTAAACTTTCCCAAAGATTTGTATCTATCTAAGGAAGAGTTTAGAATAAAAAGGAAAGCTCAGAAACGCGTAGAAATTCTAAAACTAGAAATTCCCGCAACTTGGCCGTGAAGAGAAGGAAAGAGATTTTGGAAGATTTGGGAGAGATTTAATCAGTATTTTTGATATAAATAGATGTCTTGGGTCATATAGAAGAGGTGTCGAGAGTTTGGGAACCTAAGGAGAGTCAGAGAAGAAGAAATGAGAGCTTTACCAAACTCTGTTTCTGCTGCTGCTGCTGAAGAGGAAGAACGCGAAAAACATTGACGCATGGAAAACAGTCGCAGAACAGTGTCGTTGTTTAACAACTGAAGAACATTAAGCTGTGCAGGACAGTCGTATTCTAAGGTCTTAAAAATCAGCGACAAAGCAACATTATTTACAACAGTTTTCTGTAACAGTTCCATTGTAACAACTATTTTGCAACAACAATACACTGTTGCAAACAGTCTGTGTTATTACTTTTCACTCTTTTAATCATCTTTTGAGCAACAAACACATATTTTGAGATCATGATTAATATGAAGAGCTAAACCCCATTGCTGAGGCGATAGAGGAAGCTATTTTTCCAACAAAAAGTGGTATATTCTATTTTATCTTTTTATTTGCAATAATTATATGATTATTTGCCTTGAACTATTATTGAATATGATTTTTATTTGAGTGATTGTGATCTATTTTGATGGAGTATGCTTAGTTTTAAGACTTTTGATGCTTCATACTTGGTATTTACAATTACTACTTTTGAAAATCTACTTGTTGCAATATTTTAGAATCAAATTAAACGAGAAAATTGCATAAATATAAGTATCGGTTTAATCACTTTGAACTTGGAAAATAGTGGAATCTTAGCCTCAGTGTTTCTTTTAGTATTGATATCATCTTTGATTGAGTTTGCTATAATTTTTAGTGAGTTTTCTATTTTAATATTAGAATTTAAGTCTAATTAATATCCTTCACAAGTATGAGAATCGAACCACTATCTACAAATCACATCAAGAATATTTATATAGGTATTTAGAAAGGTTCAATGACTTAATATCTCAATGTCCTCATCATGGTTTAGAGATAGTTAGGTTAGTTCAGATCTTCTACGAGGGTTTAGATTATTCAACAACAACCATGGTTGAGTCCTTATGCACAGGTGGGTTTGAGAATAAAACTGTTGATAAGGCGATGACAGTTTTTAAGGAAATCTCCGATAAGACCCAACAATGGGAAAATAGTAGGGAACCCCAGAAAACAATTCTTCTAAGTAGAGGAAATGTCAATAGGGTAGAAGGATCTTATGAGTCAGATGCTAAAATAGCAGCCATATCCAAAAGGTTAGAAGCCTTAGAATTAGGTCATTCTAGTGGTAATAGTGGTAGAATAGAGCCTTTTTGGGAAGGCCATACTATTGAGGAGCAAGCCAATGCTCTTTATAACAACACTAGGTTCGATAACCGTCAGATATTTAACCCATATTCAGAAACCCATAACCCTGGATGGAGAAACCATCCCAACCTTTCTTGGTCTAAGGGACAGAATCAAGGTCAGTCTAGTAACTCTCAGGTTCCCCCAGGTTTTGGCTATACAAAGAATCCTTCAGCTCCGACACAGTTTCAGATCCCTTCGGATAAGAAGATTATGAGTTTATAAGAGTCTTTTGCTTTGTTAACTTGTAACACTGTGCAGTTTCAGCAATCTGTCGCTCAAGGTTTAGAAGAAAATAAGAGAATAGGTCAGGTTAACTCTCAGGCTATTTCCGAGTTGAAAACCCAGGTTGGTCAGATAAATGAGTCTTTAAGAGAAAGAGGTAAGTTTCCTAGTCAAACTCAACCCAACCCTAGAGGAATTAATGAAATAGGTGAAAGACCATCCAAACATGTAAATGCTATTAAAACTCTTAGGAGTGGTAGAGTGATAGACAACAAGGTTTCCATGCCTGATAGTGAACATGCTGTAGTTCACCCTTCTGAACCAGAAACCGAGGAGACTGATAGAGTCTCTAAAGAGACCAATGAGGGTCATATTGAGCTCGGCTTTGTTCCTAGAGCCCCATTCCCACAGCTGCTAGTTCCAACTAAGAAGGAGTCCAACTTTAATGATATATTGGAGGTTTTTAAGCAGGTAACTATCAACCTTCCATTATTAGATGCGATGAAGAAGATTCCCGCTTATGCCAAGTTTCTTAAGGATATGTGTACGCGAAAGCGAAAACTTAGTGTCCAGAAGAAAGCCTTCCTAGCTAGTCATGTGAGATCTATTATTCAGAATACCACTACTCCTAAGTATAAAGACCCAGGGTCCCCTACTATTTCTTTCACAATAGGTAAATACCGTGTCGAGAAAGCTTTGCTTGCCTTAGGAGACAGTGTGAACTTACTTCCATACCATGTGTACCTTAAGCTAGGACTTGGTGAGATTTACAGATGACACTTCAGTTAGCTGATAGGTCCGTTAAAATTCCTCGTGGTGTGATCGAGGATGCTCTTATAGAGGTTGAAAAGTTTATATATCCTGTGGATTTTGTTATCCTAGATACCCAACCTGTCCCTGACCCAGAAAACCAAATACTAGTGATTTTAGGTCGCCTGTTTTTAGCTACATCCAATGCGATCATAAACTGTCGAAACGGTATTATGAATTTGTCTTTTGGTAATATGACTATTGAGCTGAACATTTTTAATATTAGTAAGCTACCCTCTGAACTAGATGACTCGAACATAGAAGAGGTGAACATGATAAGAACATTAGTCGAGGATTCATTACCAAACACTTTGCTAGAAGATCCATTAGAAAAATGCCTAGATCACCTTGGGATTGATTTTGATGATGATAATATGATTAATGAGGTGAATGCTCTGTTAGTTTCAACCCCTTTGTTAGACACTAGTAATGGATGGAAACCTAAGTTCGAACTACTACCAGTTCCTAAGTCTACCCTAGTTCCTTCTTTAGAAGAGCCTCCTAAGTTGGACCTTAAACCATTACCGGATACCCTGAAGTATGTGTTTTTAGGCCCATATGAAACTTTACCTGTGATTATAGCATCCGACTTGGATAATGATCAGGAAAGTAGGCTAGTAACCGTCCTTCAAAACAACAAGGAAGCTTTAGGGTGGACCATCACATACATTAAGGGTATAAGTCCTACTGATTGTATGCATCATATCTATTTAGAGAGTGACACCTAACCTTCTAGGGAAATGCAACGTCGACTGAACCCTAATATGAAAGAAGTAGTTCGAACCGAGGTTCTTAAGCTGTTAGATACATGCATTATCTACCCCATTTCATACAGTAAGTGGGTCAGCCCCGTTCAGGTTGTTCCCAAGAAATCCGGTATTACTGTAGTCCAGAATGATAATAATGAGTTAATCCCAACCCGGGTGACCACGGGTTGGCGTGTCTGTATTGACTATAGAAAATTGAACAAGGTCACTAGGAAGGACCACTTTCCCCTTCCCTTCATCGATTAAATGCTAGAGAGATTATCTGGACATAGCCATTATTGCTTTTTAGATGGATACTGCAGTTATAATCAGGTTGTTATTGCCCTAGAAGACCAAGAGAAAACCACTTTTACCTGTCCCTTTGGTACCTTTGCGTATAGACGCATGCCTTTCGGGCTATGTAATGCCCCTGCGACCTTTCAGCGTTGTATGTTGAGCATATTTTCTGACATGGTAGAACGGTTCTTAGAGGTCTTTATGGATGAGTTTTCAGTGTTTGGTTCGTCTTTCGATGAGTGCTTGCATCATTTGTCATTAGTTTTGACTAGGTGTAAGGAAAAGAATTTAATGCTTAATTGGGAGAAATGTCACTTCATGGTTCGTTCAGGAATTGTTCTAGGGCATATCGTATCTTCGAAGGGTATAGAGGTAGATAGAGCCAAAGTTGACCTTATTAAAACTTTACAGGTCCCAAAAACCGTAAGAGATATTAGGTCATTCTTAGGGCATGCAGGTTTTTATCGTCGATTCATTAAGGATTTTAGCTTGATTTCCAGATCTCTTTGCAATTTGCTTGCAAAATACGTTAAGTTTGTCTTTGATGATGCTTGTTTAGAGGATTTTGAGAAGCTTAAGACTTTACTCACTACTGCCCCCATAGTCCAGGCACCCAACTGGAACCTACCCTTTGAGATCATGTGTGATGCTTCATGTTATGCTATTGGTGTTGTGCTAGGTCAGCGATAAAATAAGTTACTTCATGTGATTTACTATGCTAGCAAAACTCTGAATGATGCCTGATAGACACATTTTTATGTCTGAATTGTCCTCAGTGTCTCTATTACTAGTGCTTGATTTTGTACATATTATGGTGTTTTTATGTTTGTGTAGGTGTTTTTGGAGAAATACACTTGTGTGGAAAAAGTTGGTCAAAAAGTGCTATTTGGACCCCCAGAGGACATTTGCTATACGGACCTCATATTTGGCTAAGGGGAACTCAAGGTTATGCGTAGCCAAAATTCATCCTCATCACCCAATTTCTTTCTCAGCACCCACCTTCTAAGGGAACCCTTACTCTGGATAAGGGGCACCCTTCTTCATCGTTTAAACTTTGCAAAATGGCGGGAACATATTTCCATTTGCTGTGTATTTTTTCTGTTGGATTTTCGGAGGGATTACAGTGAGATTCAATCACTGAGGGATGATCTTGATAGGCCCAAACAATGTTGGTAAGGGTGTTCGAATGAATTTATTTGGGTTGGATAATCCATTGGAATGCAAACAGAAGAAGCTAGTTTTCTCGGGTTTTCTGGGAAAGATTGGGCAGAGATTTACTTGGATATTTTCACGGATTCGGACTTGTATGTACCAGTTGAGTCACAACAAGACTGGTATGTGTTTTTGAATCGTAAAACTTGGGTTGTATGCGTGTCAAGTTGGATAACAAAAAGAGGAGATATTCACGGGATTTCTTGGGAAGTTACGTGCAAAGTTGTTCCCTACAGTGAGTTTAAATATGTCCGAGATGAGCAGCAGAGTGTTGGAATGTTCCAGTTGCAAGATAACACAAGAAAACGCGTGAATAAAAGAAAAAGGGAAATAAATATTATCGTATCTGCACCGAATTGAAGAGAGGATTATATGGAGTTAATACGGAAGATTTGATGATGGTGAGGTATAAAAAGGTCCCTGGGATGTCTTAGAGTGGTGACGAGAGTTTGGGGGAGATTATAGAGCTGTGAAAGTCGAGTTGCAGAAGAATCACCATTTCTGTTGCTGTGAAGAACACCAAGAACATTAGGCGTGCAACAGCAGTCGTTTATCAACAGTGACAACGACACACATGCGAGGGTCGAGAATCAGCGACAGTACTCTGTTCTATCGTTCTTTTCAGTTTGTAACACTTATAACTGTTGCAAACCCGGTTTTTAATATTTTCTCTCCATTTCATCTTTGTAAACAATTTTTGAAGCAATGGACAAATATTTTGAGCGTGTTTACACAATGATGAGCTAAACCCATCCTTTGGGGTGAAGAAGGAAGCTATTTCACCAATGAAAAGTGGTAATCTCTAATTTATGCAATTGTTATATGATTATTTTCCTAGATAAATAAATTGATAAAATGGTTTTTGTTAAACAATTGTCATTTCAATTGATGGAGCATGCTAGCCTAGGGTTTTGATGTCCCATACTTTCGATCTACAATTGTTATTTCTAAAAAATCAACTATTGCAATATTAAGAATCAATTTTGAATGCATGATTATAATTAGAGAATATAAATCACTTTGATATTGGTAAATAGTGGATTCCATAGCCGCAGTCTTCTCCATATTTTTCATATCACTTTTATTTAAGTTTGCTATATTTTTAGTCTTAAAAATTAAATCTAAAATCTATTGCTTTCACAAGTCACAACGAACTTCTTACTACAACAACAACTTGAAATCACATCAACTTTTGGCGCCGCCGACGCGGACTTGTCTTTAGGCTAGAGTTTTTAGATTTTTTTTTCTAGGTTTTTATTTGTTTTTCATTTTTATTTTATTTGTTCTTCTTTACGTTTCTGGGTTTTTGTCTTTTCCTTACAGATTTTGGAATTTGGAGAAAAAGAAAAATTTGCCAAAGCTTTTGGTGAATACTTAAAGATTTGGAGTAAAAGCAAAGCGAAAGGAGCAAAAGAAAAGGAGAATAAAAATTAATTAAAAAAAAGAGAGAAAGAGAGAGAATATTTTTTTTTATTTTTTTTAGAATTTCTTTTAGATTATCTTTTTCTTTTGGACTTTATTTTCGGACTTTGGACTGTGGACTTTGGGACTTTATTTTTTTTAAACCCTACGGAAGGGTAGTTTAAATATAAACTGTTTGCAGAGAAGGACGGCGATTGTGATATCGCCTCGGCCCCTCGGGTTCGTACATGACATAGTAGTCGTAGCCCGAGTCGACTTCAGCGTTTCATCTCCCGTTTGGTACGGGAGGTAAGTTTGTCGAAACACTCGCGAATCTCCTGTTAGCGAGTTAACGTATTCCTTCGTTTGCATATATGTTGAGGATTTGAAAACGGCTGCTTTAATTTCCTAGTAATGGGCAAGGACTGGCCATACAAGATAAGGGTTCGGATTTCATCACCGTTCCCTTCTTGCCCGCCTTAGGAAAACGAAACCAAACGCGAACCTAAGCCTAAAATTTGACTAGAACGAGACCTATAGGGTAACGAGCTTAATAGGAAAGTCATTCGAAAAATATTGGTTACTCTTTTAAGCATGCTTCAAAGTTCATGATGGTTTCTGTGAGTTGAATACGCCGCCTTGTAACGCCGGTGAGGCCTTGGGTATCAAAGCTCCATTGAGCTTCCCTCGTCTCGATTCAACTTACTTAAACTCGGATTGATTCCAGAGGGGTTTGCTTAAATTGTAACGAATTCCCTTTCGAAGGATTAGAAGCTGGTCTAGAAACAATCTAAGTGGAGCCATCATGCTTTTTGTTTGCTAGAAATCTTTAGGTTTGCTTTGGTGGAGTCAGCCTTGTTTGTGTTTGCATAGAACTTCCCTTCCTTTTAGGATTTCTTTCTTTTTCTTTTGTTTTTCTAGTGTATCCCAAGGTTATTAAAGAGCGGGCTTGGAAAAGAAACACTCTAGGTCATTTGATAGTGATAAACCTAGTAGTTCTTCTTGTGAAGGCGGGAGCTCGAAGACTCTTCTTTGAGAGCCCTGTTTTTGGAAACTTCAGTTTTGAGAATCGTCTCTTCGTGAGGAAAATACCCCTAGTACTTCAGCTGTGCCAGATGGCAACTTTGAAAGATTACATGTTCCCAACTAGGTCCACCCGAGCTTCGTGCATTAAATTTGCCAGCCACTACGGCTAATTTCGAGATAAAACCTAGTATTCTTCAGATGATCCCTATATTCTTAGGGAAAGATGATGAGAACCCTTATTTTCATATTAGGGACTTTGAGGAAATTTGTGGGACAATTAGAATAAAAGACCTTACTGATGAAGTCTTGAAACTTAAGATGTTTCCCTTTTCCTTGAGAGATAAAGCCAAGACCTGGCTGAACAACCTACCATCTGAATCCATTGAAACATGGCAGGAACTTATTGCTGCTTTCTATATGAAATTCTACCCTAAGCAAAAACTGCGTCTGTTAGGCAGAAAATTAGTGCTAGTGTGCAACAAGAGGGAGAGTCTCTTTATAGGTTTTAGAGAGATTCAATGATCTCCTATCCCAGTGTCCTCACCATGGATTTGATAAGATGAAACTCGTAGAGATTATTTATGATGGTTTAGACTATTCAACCAAAGCCATGGTTGAGTCTATGTGCGCTGGTGAGTTCACTAGTAAAAGTGTTGATGATGCTTTTACCTTCTTAGGAGCTGTCGCTGAAAAATCCCAACAGTGGGAGTCTTGTGTTGAACCCCCCAAAAGACTCTTGGTCAATAGAAGTAGCACCAATGTGGTAGATACAAGCTTCGGGTCTGATGCTAAGTTTGTTGCTTTGTCTAGAAGGTTAGAAGCTTTGGAATTGAATCATCCTAAACATAGGTCTCTTGTTGAACCTGATGATAGGTTTAGAGCCTCTCAAGTGTCTAGTTGTGGAGTAGAACCCAATAACTCGTTTTGGGAAGGTCGGTTAGTGAAGAGCAAGCCCATGTCTATAACAATGCTAGGTTTGAGAACGTCAGAAGTTTGACCCATACTCAGAGACTTACAACCCTGGTTGGAGAAACCATCCTAATTTTTCTTGGTCTAAGGGTCAGAATCAAGGACAGTCTAGTAATTCTCAGCCTCCCCCAGGTTTTGGTTATGCTAAGAACTCTTCAGGTCAACCCCAGTTTCAGAATGAGAAAAAGATCTCCACCTTAGAAGAAACCCTTACTATGTTAGCAAAGAACCATGAGATGTTATCAAAGAACCACTGTGGTTTTCAAGAAGAAACCAGGCAATTTTAAGAATAATTCCCAGTCTCTTGCTAACTTAGAACTTCAAGTCGGCCAAATAGCTAAGTTTCTTAGTGAAAGAGAAGATGGAAGATTCCCTAGTCAAACTGATCCTAACCCTAAAGGAGAGAAATCGTACAATCATGTGAATTCTATACAACCCTTAGGAGTGGAAAGAAAGTTGACAATAAGGTTGCCATGCCTGATAGTGAACATGTTGTAGTTCACCCTTCTGAGCCAGAAAATGAGGAGACTGATAGAGTCTCCAAAGAGACCAATGAGGGTCATGCTGAGCCCGGCTTTGTTCCCAGAGCCCCGTTCCCCCAGCTGCTAGTTCCAACTAAGAGGGAGTCCAACTTTAATGATATATTGGAGGTTTTTAAGCAGGTTACTATCAACCTCCCATTGTTAGATGCGATTAAGCAGATTCCCGCTTATGCCAAGTTTCTTAAGGATATGTGTACGCGAAAGCGAAAAACTTAGTCCAGAAGAAAGCCTTCCTAGCTAGTCATGTGAGTTCTATTATTCAGAATACCACTACTCCTAAGTATAAAGACCCAGGGTCCCCTACTATTTCTTGCACAATAGGTAAATACCGTGTCGAGAAAGCTTTGCTTGACTTAGGAGCCAGTGTGAACTTACTGCCATACCATGTGTACCTTAAGCTAGGACTTGGTGAGATGAAACCTACCCAGATGACACTTCAGTTAGCTGATAGGTCCGTTAAAATTCCTCGTGGTGTGATCGAGGACGTTCTTATTGAGGTCGACAAGTTTATTTATCCAGTGGATTTTGTTATCCTAGATACCCAACCTGTCCCTGACCCAGAGAACCAAATACCAGTGATTTTAGGTCGCCCGTTTTTAGCTACATCCAATGCGATCATTAACTGTCGAAATGGTATTATGAATTTGTCTTTTGGTAATATGACTATTGAGCTGAACATTTTTAATATTAGTAAGCTACCCTCTGAACTAGACTCGAACATAGAGAGGTGAACATGATAGGAACATTAGTCGAGGAGTCATTACCAAACACTTTGTTAGAAGATCCATTAGAGAAATGCCTAGCACTTTGGGATTGATTTTGATGATGAATGTGATTAATGAGGTGAATGCTTTGTTAGATTCAACCCCTTTGATAGACACTATAATGGATGGAAACCTAAGTTCGAACTACCGTTTCTAAGTCTACCCTAGTTCCTTCGTTAGAAAAGCCTCCTAAGTTGGACCTTAAACCATTACCAGATCCCTGAAGTATGTGTTTTTAGGCCCATCTGAAACTTTACCTGTGATTATAGCATCCGACTTGGATAGTGATCAGGAAAGTAGACTAGTGACCGTCCTTCAGAACAACAAGGAAGCTTTAGGGTGGACCATAACAGACATTAAGGGTATAAGTCCTACTGATTGTATGCATCATATCTATTTAGAGAGTGACACCAAACCTTCTAGGGAGATGCAACGTCGACCGAACCCTAATATGATAGAAGTAGTTCGAACCGAGGTTCTTAAGCTGTTAGATGGAAGCATTATCTACCCCATTTCAGACAGTAAGTGGGTCAGCCCCGTTCAGGTTGTTCCCAAGAAATCCGGTATTACTGTAGTCCAGAATGATAACAGTGAGTTAATACCAACCCGTGTGACCACGGGTTGGCGTGTTTGTATTGACTATAGGAAATTGAACAAGGTCACTAGGAAGGACCACTTTCCCCTTCCCTTCATCGACCAAATGCTAGAGAGATTAGCTGGATGTTGATACTATTGCTTTTTAGATGGATACTGCGGTTATAATCATATTTTCATAGCCCCAGAAGACCAAGAAAAAACCACTTTTACCTATCCCTTTGGTACGTTTGCGTATAGACGCATGCCTTTCGGGCTATGTAATGCTCCTGCGACCTTTCAACGTTGTATGTTGAACATATTTTCTGACATGGTAGAACGGTTCTTAGAGGTCTTTATGGATGATTTTTCAGTGTTTGGTTCGTCTTTCGATGAGTGCTTGCATCATTTGTTATTATTTTTGACTAGGTGTAAGGAAAAGAATTTAGTGCTTAATTGGGAGAAATGTCACTTCATGGTTCGTTCAGGAATTGTTCTAGGGCATATCGTATCTTCGAAGGGTATAGAGGTAGACAGAGCCAAAGTTGACCTCATTAAAACTTTACAGGTCCCAAAAACCGTAAGAGTCATTAGGTCATTCTTAGGACATGCAGGTTTTTATCGTCGATTCATTAAGGATTTTAACTTAATTTCTAGACCTCTTTGCAATTTTCTTGCAAAAGACGTTAAGTTTGTCTTTGATGATGCTTGTTTAGAGGCATTTGAGAAGCTCAAGCATTTACTCACTACCGCCCCCATAGTCCAGGCACCCAACTGGAACCTATCCTTTGAGATCATGTGTGATGCTTCATATTATGCTATTGGTGTTGTGCTAGGTCAGCGGGAAAATAAGTTAGTTCATGTGATTTACTATGCTAGCAAAACTCTAAATGATGCCCAGTTGAACTATACCACTACGGAGAAGGAACTATTAGCTATTGTGTTTGCCTTAGACAAGTTTAGATCCTACCTCTTAGGTTCTAAGGTCATAATCCTTACTGATCATGCTGCTTTGAAGTATCTTCTTTCCAAGAAGGGTACTAAACCTAGATTGATTAGGTGGATCCTATTGTTGCAGGAATTTTCCTTAGACATTAGAGATAAAAAAAGGTGCAGAAAATGTAGTAGCAGACCACTTGTCTAGGCTTTTTGTCGATACCCTTAATGATTCTCCTCCTGTTAGGGATAGTTTTCCTGATGAACAACTATTCTTTGTTACCCAAGCACCTTGATATGCGAATATAGTGAATTATCTTGTTACTAGTCGAATGCCCCAACATTGTAGACTATGTCTCTAAGTGGATTGAGGCGGTTGCGTGTAAAACCAATGACCATAGGGTTGTGATTGAGTTCTTGAAAAATAATATACTTACAAGTTTTGGTACACCGCAAGCTATAATTAGTGATGGAGGGACGCACTTTTGTAATGGACCTTTTAGGCTTTTGATGAAGAAATATGGTATTACACATAAGGTAGCTACCCCATATCATCCACAGACTAGTGGTCAGGTAGAGGTTTCAATAGGGAGATAAAGCGTATATTAGAGAACACAATTAATCTTAATCGGAAAGACTGGTCTTCTAGGCTTACTGATGCCTTATGGGCTTACCGTACTGCATTTAAGACCCCCATTGGAATGTCGCCTTATCGGCTTGTGTATGGCAAGGCATGTCATTTACCTGTTGAGTTAGAACATAGAGCTTATTGGGCCGTTAAGCAGCTAAATTTTTCACTTGACAAGGCAGGAGCCCATAGGAAACTCGAGCTCAATGAGTTGGAAGAGATTCGTATAGATGCTTACGATAGTGTGAAGGAGTATAAGAACAAAATCAAACTTGTGCATGGTAGAAATATTGTAAGGAAGTCATTTTCTCTAGGTCAAAAAGTTCTTCTGTATGATACCCGCTTGCATCTTTTCCCTGGGAAATTACGTTCTCGGTGTACGGGTCCTTTTATTGTTCGCACTGTCTTTCCTCATGGAGCTGTTGAGATCGAGACACCAGATGGTAGTAGTTCTTCGAAGGTTAGCGGTCAGATATTGAAACCCTTTTTAGAGCCCTTTTCCTACATGTGATTGCATGTTGTATATTAGTTTTTGATTTCTCCGGAGGACCCTGTTTACCCTTTATTGACCATCGAGGTGATTGCATGTTGTATATTAGTTTTTGATTTTTCTCTTCACCCAGGTACTATCTTTCCGACTTCTCTCTTTACTGATTCCTCATGTTACTTTGCTTTTTGGTATTGCTCTTTCATTAGAAACATTGAGGACAATGTTAGATTTAATTTTGGGGGTGGGGAAGAAACTTTTTGTTAGCTTTTAGTTGCAATAAATAAACTCCAGAGCCTAGAAATTTATGCTTATTAAGGTTGGCACTAACCAATCTAAGTGGATGGGAACATCTTGGTTGTAGGAGTTGAGGAACTATTCTGATTAGATGGAAACATCTAAAGAGTCTATTTATAAAAGCACAGAGCTCAGGTGTTAGAATTAAAAAAAACATGGTAGTTTCGCCATAACTCGTTGAATCCTAATCCCTTCTGTTTTTATTTCTTAAGTGAATTGGTGGGGCACACGACACAAGTTGTTACCATTGCTAGGTGAAATAGGGTGACTGAGATACTAAAAAAAAAAAAAAAAGTTTGAGACCAGACCATCAGACCAACCGGAATAAATTCAATAAAGTCGACCACTGGTGCCCTTGTATATGCCAGTTGTGTTGACCTAGAGTTAGGTTCATCTTGGCAGAGGCCTTCAGACAGATATGGGAAACACCGTTCACTTTTACCATCTATTTTCTCTTTATCCATCTTCTTGATCTTTCCATATGATTGGTTGACTCTGGTTATGATGTCTAGAAACTATCTGAGTAGAGCTCTGTCACTTATATATGAATTTTAGTATGCTGAGTGCAAACTCGTGTACAACAATTGGAATTTCACATCAGGGTACTTCCTCTTATAGTCAATGATTGTATGCCAACCAAGGATATTCTTTAGTGCCTCCCAAGGTTCAGCGTAGATAGCTAGGGTCTGGAGTAAAGGTTTTGTGGGTACACCTATGGTAAACCCTCCGGAGACAACACTCCGCCGCTAGGGCTACCTAGCGGTTTAACGGCTTGCTGCACGTGCTAAGTGTAGACATTTTATATTAGATTTGCTCGAGGACTAGCAAATAATAAGTTTGGGGGTATTTGATAGACACATTTTTGTGTCTGAATTGTCCTCAGTGTCTCTATTACTAGTGCTTGATTTTGTACTTATTATGGTGTTTTTATGTTTGTGTAGGTGTTTTTGGAGAAATACACTTGTGTGGAAAAAGTTGCTCAAAAAGTGCTATTTGGACCCCCAGAGGACATTTGCTATACGGACCTCAGATTTGGATAAGGGGCACCCAAGGTTATGCGTAGCCCAAATTCATCCTCAGCACCCAATTTCATTCTCAGCACCCAATTTCATTCTCAGCACCCACCTGCTAAGGGCACCTCTTATCTGGATAAGGGGCGCCCTTCTTCATCGTTTAAACTTTGCAAAATGGCGGGAACATATTTCCGTTTGCTGTGTATTTTTTCTGTTGGATTTTTGGAGGGATTACAGTGAGATTTAATCACTGATTTCAATTGGGATGATCTTGATAGGCCCAAACAATGTTGGTATGGGTGTTCGAATGAATTTATTTGGGTTGGATAATCCATTGGAATGCAAACAGAAGAAGCTAGTTTTCTCGGGTTTTCTGGGAAAGATTGGGGCAGAGATTTACTTGGATATTTTCACGGATTCGGACTTGTATGGACCAGTTGAGTCACAACAGGATTGGTATGTGTTTTTGAATCGTAAAACTTGGGTTGTATGCGTGTCAAGTTGGATAACAGAAAGAGGAGATATTCACGGGATTTCTTGGGAAGTTACGTGCAGAGTTTTTCCCTACAGTGAGTTTAAATCTGTCCGAGATGAGTAGCAGAGTGTTGGAGTGTGCCAGTTGCAAGATAAAACAAGAGAACGCGTGAACAAAAGAAAAAGGGAAAGAATATTTGCACATAATTGAAGAGAGGATTATATGAAGTTAATACGGAAGATTTGATGATTGTGAGGTATAAAAAGGTCCCTGGGATGTCTTAGAGTGGTGACGAGAGTTTGAGGGAGATTACAGAGCTGTGAAAGTCGAGTTGCATAAGAATCATAATTTCTGCTGCTGTGAAGACCACCAAGAACATTAGGCGCGCAACAACAGTCGTTTATCAACAGGGACAACGACACACAGGCGAGGGTCGAGAATCAGCGACAGTACTTTGTTCTATCGTTCTTTTCAGTTTGTAACACTTATAACTGTTGCAAACCCGGTTTTAATATTTTCTCTCCATTTCATCTTTGTAAACAATTTTTGAAGCAATGAACAAATATTTTGAGCGTGTTTACACAATGATGAGCTAAACCCATCCTCTGGGGCGAAGGAGGAAGCTATTTCACCAATGAAAAGTGGTAATCTCTAATTTATGCAATTATTATATGATTATTTGCCTAGATAAATAAATTGATAACAGGTTTTTGTTAAAAAATTGTCATTTCAATTGATGTAGCATGCTAGCCTAGGGTTTTGATGTCCCATACTTTCGATCTGCAATTGTTATTTCTAAAAAATTAACTATTGCAATATTAAGAATCAATTTGAATGCATGATTATAATTAGAGAATATAAATCACTTTGATATTGGTAAATAGTGGATTCCATAGCCCCAGTCTTCTCCATATTTTTCATATCACTTTTATTTAAGTTTGCTATATTTCTAGTCTTAAAAATTAAATCTAAAATCTATTGCTTTCACAAGTCTCAACGAACTTCTTACTACAACAACAACTTGAAATCACATCAATGCCCAGTTGAACTATACCACTACGGAGAAGGAACTATTAGCCATTGTGTTTGCCTTAGACAAGTTTAGATCCTATCTCTTAGGTTCTAAGATCGTAATATATACTGATCATGCTGCTTTGAAATATCTTCTGTCTAAGAAGGATACGAAACCTAGATTGATTAGGTGGATCATTTTGTTGCAAGAGTTTTCTCCAGACATTAGAGACAAAAAGGGTGCCGAAAATGTAGTAGCAGACCACTTGTCTAGGCTAGTTGTTGACTCCCCTGATGATCCCCTTCCTATAAGGGATAACTTTCCTGATGAACAACTGTTCTTTGTTACTCAATTACCTTGGTATGCGAATATAGTGAATTATCTTGTTACTGGTCTAATGCCCCATCATTGGGGTAAACAAGATATTTCTAAGTTTTTAGCCGAGGTTAAGCACTTCTTTTGGGATGATCCTTATTTATTTAAGTATTGTCCTGACCAGATTATTAGGAGATGTATACCTGAGAGTGACCAGTCCAGTATTATTTCCTTTTGTCATGATCATGCTTGTGGGGGTCACTTTAGTGCTAAGAAGACTGCTGCTAAGATATTGCAGTGTGGATTCTATTGGCCTTCGTTGTTTAAAGACTCCCACAGTTATTGTGTTACTTGTGAATGTTGCCAGAAATTAGGAACCATTTCCCGTAGGAACATGATGCCCTTGAACCATATTTTAGTTGTTGAGGTCTTTGATGTGTGGGGTATTGACTGTATGGGTCCGTTTCCTAATTCTTTTGGTATCTTATATATCCTTGTCGCTGTAGACTATGTCTCTAAGCGGATTGAGGCGGTTGCGTGTAAGACTAATGACCATAGGGTTGTGATTGAGTTCTTGAAAGATAATATACTTACACGTTTTGGTACACCGCGAGCTATAATTAGTGATGGAGGGTCGCACTTTTGTAATGGACCTTTTAGGCTTTTGATGAAAAAATATGGTATAACACATAAGGTAGCTACCCCATATCATCCACAGACTAGTGGTCAGGTAGAGGTTTCCAATAGGGAGATAAAGCGTATATTATAGAAAACAGTTAATCCTAATCGGAAAGACTGGTCGTCTAGGCTTACTGATGCCTTATGGGCTTACCGTATTGCGTTTAAGACCCCCATTGGAATGTCACCTTATCGACTTGTGTATGGCAAGACATGTCACTTACCTGTTGAGTTAGAACATAGAGCATATTGGGCTATTAAGCAGTTAAATTTTTCACTGGACAAGGCAGGAGCCCATAAGAAATTCTGGAGTGTGAACTGGATTCTCCCGCTGCAGTTGAATTCATACCCAAAATATCTTCTAGTGAGCCAACTTCATTCGGAGTAGCGTCGGGGATTGTGTTCGGAGCTGGTCCTGAAGATGATGGTGTTGATGATGGTGGAAAAGGTGGTGCAATGGTGTTGGGTGAAAAACCAGAGGTAGAGAAATTTGAGGGGTTGTGGGAAGAGGTTGGACCAGGTGGTGGATGTTGTGGTAGGTCAGTTGGGGATTCAAGAAGTCTTTTCCGAATATATTGGTGACTCAACGGATTAAGCCTCATCTTCTTTACTGAATAAAGTTAGCTTGAATATCTCCTGGTCGTTAAAGGTTCTAATTTCCTTTAAGAGAATAGGTTCAAACAGCTGTTTTAAACCTTGACGAAGAGTGTTGAAATGGGGCCTTCCAGCGAAAACCTTGATCACCACCGAAGAACAAACAGTTTCTTCATGCTTTCGTTTAAATCAAAGATTGGTATTGAACTGTCAGACAATGAAAAAGAGGTTGGGGATGAATCAGAAAAGGATTATTGTGAAGCTATCGGAGAGAATGTTTGAGTTTTAGGGAAAGGAAAAGAAAGATGGAAATATTTTAAATGGTGGGGAAATATTTGCATGGTAATTCTTGATGGACGTTTGTTGATGGAATTTTTCCATCATTAAAATTGGTCTTACCAGCCGAAAAAAGGAAAAGGAAAAAGAAAAAGAAAAATGTTAAATGATTGATACACTGACAATTTCTGAAGTGGACTAAATTAGTTGTGAATTAAATTCATTATAGCCCATCTCTGTTGAAAAGTTATGGCATGAACTCTTGAGTAGGGGTGATCATTTGGCCCCCAATCCGCGGATCTAATCCGGACCAACCGTTCATTTGCAGATGGATGTCCTGACTTTTTGTTAATGGGTTGGATGCAGATGGAAATTTTGAAATCTAACGAACAACGGATTGGGTCCAGATCCAACCTTGAAAATCCGTTGGACATCCATATCCGTTAAAATAAAACCATTTACATAGTTCTAGAAAATACTATGGATCATTTAGGAATTTTTAAGATGTTTGTTTGGGGTGTAGTACATGGCATTTTTATATTTGTATACATATATAGGAATAGGATATGTAGGTTTTATAAGGAGTCATTTGTGTTATTTACTATGATTTTTAACTAAAACAAATCCATTGGATTATCCGCATCCAATCCGTCCATCCGTGCATCCATTGGATATGAATTGGATGCGGATGCCAAATTTAAAATCCGTAATGCAATGGATTGGATGTGGATGAGGCGAAAACCGGTCCATACCGGCCCATGCTCACCCCTACTCTTGAGAATCAGAATAAAGTTACCCCTACTCTTGAGAATCAGAATAAAGTTATCCAACATGTTCTTAACCTGATTCCAATATTCTTCTCGTCTATATACAAACATCCCAAACATGGTCTTATTTTTTCGTGGGACCTATTTGATTGTAATAAAATAAGCCATGCACCTTGATGGGAAGGCACACATGCACCATGACACCAACAACCCAAAGACGTGCTCAAGACCATCTATAATCAACCTTTTCTTTGTCAAATCACAATTATCAGCGAGCAGTAGTTGAGCTTCAAATTTACAGCCCTACAAACTAATAAGATGGATTAGGTTCATACAAATTAATAGTTTTTTCTTCATAATTATAATCCTAATTGAATCAAAATCTTCTTTGAGACATTTTGATAGAAACCTAACCACTAATCTAAAAATGGAGGCCAATAATCGATGACATTTACCGTCTAAAATAAACCACACCGCAGAAAAAATTATAGGAAATGTATCTCGAGTTTTCCCAAGTAAATGCAAAAGGATCCAAATGAGTGAATCATGTACATGTGGTGTGGATCATTGGGAATGGTTTTTAAGTTAGAATTAACAGGCTAATTAGTGGCCTCAGAGTCATTAACTAACTTCCCTAATCAAATGGTAAAGAAATAAACACTAAAAAAAGGAAAAAAAAATTGGTCAAAGACCTCAAAAAATGTATATATACACAAAATTGATAAAAAGAAAAACAACCACAAACGAGAATTTCGTCCAACAAAATATGAGGAAACAAAGCTCTAGATGATTGTGTTGTGGACATTATTTGCTCTCATAATCAAAACCTAAAAACAGAAATTCTCTTCTCCATCATTCTTCTCTAATTCATTAATCTGTTTTGGTTTTCATTTCATTTGATATTCAAAACCCATTGTCAACAGAAGAAAAAAAAACCTTCCCCATTTTTGTTAGTCAATTCTCATTGCAATTAGCCATGGTATGTCTTTCTTCCTCCATCTCTCAAGATTTCTTTGCTTCATGTTTATCTATACGTTTGAATGTTCTTGAATGAGTAAAATGGCTTCTTGATCAATGTATAATCATACATGAACGATAGATCTCGATGATTTGTATTATTGCCAATGTTGTTAATTTTGGTTTATAAAGAACACATGAACATCATCGAGATATCTTTTTTTTTTCCCATAATTTTGTTGCATTGCTGCTTGGTCAATGCACTACTAATTTTTTGTGACATTTTCATGATTCATTGTTGTCAAATTCGATCCTCATGAATCTGTTCTGTCGAAATCGATCAATTATTCCAATTTTGTTATTGCCTTATTGGATTAGACTTTCATTCTATGTAGCACACATTATAGATGAATTTAGCCAACTCTTTTTGTTATAGACGTGCACATATGTATGAAGAGAATTGTTCATATTGATTTAATGCATGTTTGAAATTTATTAAGTCAAATGGGAAACTCATATGTGCAGTTGCCTTTAAGCATCTGCCATTGAAATGGTCAGGTTTGTTATGGTTTCGTTAGAATTTATGTTTTTGATTCATTTCTGTATGGGGAATAGGCGAATTCGGCATCTGGAATGGCGGTGCATGATGATTGTAAGCTCAAGTTTTTGGAGCTAAAAGCTAAAAGGAACTACCGATTCATTGTCTTCAAGATTGAAGAGAAGATACAACAAGTAACTGTGGAGAGGCTCGGTGAACCTGGCGAAACCTATGAAGATTTTGCTGCTTGTTTACCAGAGAATGAATGTCGTTATGCTGTCTACGATTTCGATTTCACTACTAATGAAAACTGCCAGAAAAGCAAAATTTTCTTCATTGCATGGTAATATCTCCCTGCAGCACAACTTATAGCGTTTTGTGACTTCGAGTTGTCTAATGTTTTCTGACAAATGTTGTAGGTCTCCTGATACATCAAGGGTGAGGAGTAAGATGTTGTATGCCAGCTCCAAGGATAGATTCAAGAGAGAACTGGACGGAATCCAAGTCGAATTGCAGGCAACAGACCCTAGTGAGATGAGCATGGACATCATCATAAGCCGAGCACTTTAAAGAGGAAACAGCAGAACAGACATAGCGTTCGGTTTCTCATGTCTCAAATCTAATTGACATTCAGCTACTCCTTACTGATTCTTCATATTTTGGGCTCTTCTTTTTTCTATTTGTATGTGTGGGATTTTAATGGCTTTTCGTTGCGTCTTTCGAATTCAAAACATTTGTCATTGAATGTGATAATATGCATTGTTTTTCTTTTTTTTGTTCAGTCATTTTGATAAATTCTTTTGTGTTTCCTCTTTCACATAGATTCGAAAACATCGTGTGGTAGTGTAATGAAAACAATTTTATTTTCCCTCATTTAAAACTATTTGCAAGATATTGTATGCACAAGCGAAGTTGCATGATGTTTGCAGTTGTATTAGTATTTGAAAATACATTGAGATTATCTAGTTCAATTATACCTGTGTATCCCTCATTTGATCACTTGTTATTCGATAAAAAGCAGTAAGACCAGATTTCTCCCGTTACCAATAAAACTTGAGTTAGGCAAACTTAGAAGTTGAGTACCCGATGGGATTTTTCCCGACAAGTTGTTATATGACAAGTTCAAGTGACTTAGAAAGGTTAAGTTCACCATACTTTGAGGAATTGAACCTGAGAGTTCGTTTTTTGACAAATCAAGAGACTCCAATATACTCATGTTCCCAATCTTGTTTGGAACTCTTCCTGTAAAATGGTTACGCGACAAATTTAAAGACCGTAAACTGATCAAATTTGTTAGTTCTTCAGGAATGTCACCTGATAAACTGTTGTCAGAAAGGTCCATGATTGTAAGCAGTGTAAGGGTGTTGCTGTATTCAAATTCTCTTCCTTTTGTCACCAAAGATGCAATCTCTATAGGTCCTCCAAAATATTCGGAATACGATATGGTGTCCCCATCCTTCTGCAGTGTTGTCATTGGGGTAAAATTGTTGAAACATCTTGGAATTGTACCCGATAGATTATTATGAGCAAAGTCCAAAATTTGCACTGAACCTAGGTGACAGAGTTGCTGAGGAATAACACCATGGAACTTGTTGAAGCGTAATCGAAGGATAAGGAGAAACAAATACTCCCCAATCCATTTTGGTATGTTCCCAGTGAAGTGATTCTCACTAATATCAATCACTCTCAGTTCCCTGCACTTGAGCAATGCTGAAGGTAATTCTCCTGAAAGAGAATTATTTCGCAAATGCAGTGAGCGAAGGGTGTTTATAGAACCGATAGATGCCGGAATCTCTCCGGTAAGGTAGTTTCCTGCCAAACTTACCGATTCCAGATTCCACCAGTCAGACCAACAGTCTGGAATTTCTCCAGATAATTGGTTTCCTGAGAGATGAAGCATTCGAGTATTCATTTTGCCTAATGGATTGCACAGCAAAGCAGATATTGATCCATTAAATAAGTTGTCAGAAAGATCCAGTTCTCCCACACGAGGTGATATTCTGGGCAATTTACCCATGAAACGGTTGGAATTCAAGTAAACTAGTCCCCCTGACGCATCGTCAGGAATCAACAAATCTGGTACTTGTCCATGAATCTGATTGTGAGATAAATTTAAGAAACTGAACTGATTAGTCATATTCCAAAACCAAGCAGGAACGACTGTTTCTGCAATGCCTGCATTAGATATATCGATTCGACTAATATTTTTTTGGGTTTGTAACCATTTAGGGAACCGAGGTCCTAGTTGACAAGCCTGCAAGTTTGCAACCTGAAGTTGAAATGGAGGAATCCAATCAGGTTTCAACTTAAAAACTAGAGAATGCACTTCTAGTTCTTCCAGACTTGTGAGATTTGCGAAATGAGCTTCACTTATTATGCCTTCTAGAGCATTAAAGGCAAGTCTCAAAATTCTCAATTTCGAAAGACGTCCAAAACTCTCCGGTAAAGAACCATTCAACTTATTGAAAAAACCATTTAACATCTTCAACGACGACAGTTCACCTAACGAAGACGGAATCGGACCAGAAAATGAATTACTCATAAAAGAAAGGTACTCAAGATTCTTGAAACTCCCTAATTTCTCAGGCAATGGACCTGAAAATTGATTACCATTCAAACTTATCAACGTCAAGCTACTCCCAATACAACTGGACGGATTTGCTAAAAAATAAACTTCTCCCTTGAAGTAGTTATCTGACAAGTCTAATGACTGCAAGTTGCAAAGATTTCCTAAGGTTTCTGGTATCTCTCCCTCAAAATCATTGGATGAGATATCAAGGTTAGTTAGATTGACAAGGTTACTAATAGCTTCTGAAATTGTTCCTCGAAAATTATTGTAATGAATATCAAGTTTCTCAATACTTATAAGATTATAGAACCATTCTGGCAAGGTTGAATTAAGACCAGTGTAACTAAGATCAAGAACTTTAAGAGAAGTGAGATTTGAGTATGAAATAGAAGGAAAGTTTGGATACAGGTTACAGTAGCGTAGATGTAATTCTAATAAAGATGGAATCATAGTAACTGTGTGAAACCAATTAGATGATGCATTTTCCAAGTCAATATAGGACATACCAAGATATTGCAGAGAAGAAAGATTAGAAAGCCATTGAATATTTTCCACACTGTCAAAACTTCTAGATAGATTAAGATATCTCAAATTATGTAGTGAACCCAAGAAAGATGGTAATGAGGTTTCTGAAAAAGTATTTGAGCTTAAATCTAAATAATTCAACTTATCTAACTGTACCAGTGAAGGATTTAACATACCATCTAAGCCAAATCCTTGCAAGTTGAGCTGCACAACACTAGTATTTTCAGTTTTTATATCGCAAATTACTCCATTCCATTTGCAACAATCTTTACCAACCCAATCAGAGAGAAAATCAGAAGAATCTACCAATTCTTGTTTGAAGTTTAAGAGAGCTTTAGCTTCTCTATCACTGCAAACAGCACCTACCAAACTGACCATGATGTTTTGTGTTGACAAGAAAAACACATAAATAAATGAAAATTGCAGATCTTAACTTCATGATTGAGGAATAAATTTGCTGATAAAGGAGCTTCAAAGATAAACAACATTATATAACCAACCAACGAAATCATACCAACAATAAATAAACAAATAGAAGAGTTAATACTAAAAGACAACTGAAATTTCCTACTTTCACACTTAAAAGTCAAATATGATGTCTGTATGACTCAGCAATGACTCAACAATGATTTTGAACAGAAATGTGAAAAATGAAAAGTGGATGTAAAATATTCTCATTCAATTTCAGTGTTTCAAAATTTTACATTTGTTTCAGCAAGAGACTAATTTGATTTAATCACACTAAATATTTAACAAGATGAAGATATGAGGGGGAAATGTGACTACGGATTTACAGTGTGGTAGAATTGACCTGACTAAGTAGATATTGCAAGCTCAGCCCACGCCAAAGAAGAATCAGAAAGGTCTGAAGTTATTGATGTCTCCATTAGATTTTCCAACATGGGGCACAATACTTGCATTGACGGCCGCTTGCTGGGATCAGAATGGATGCAAAGGTTAACCACCTCGCATATGACTTTAATGTCATCATGTTTGAAATGCCGCAATTCGGGGTCTGCCAAATAAGACATTACTTCGGGAAGTTCCAAATATTCTTTAGCCTGCAGCAAAAAGAGCGAAAGGGAAACTTTAGTCTCGAAAGTTGCTAAGATGGGTACATGGAATTCCAAGCAAATTGATTGCACAATGAGGATGATGAAAACACATGAAACCATGCATGTAAATTGTATATGGTTTTTGAGATCTTACCCAATCTACCAGGTGACCTCTGTTTTTGCAATATGTGGGTCTTCCACTAATAATTTCCAGTAAAAGTACCCCGAAAGCATAAATGTTGTCATGGACGTCTTGACGGAATGTCTCTAGAGATTCAGTAAACCCACAAAGAGCAGCTTCACTGCCACTAGATCCAGACTTCTTTTCCAACCTCGCAAGTATTGAATTCCAGATTTCGAAATCAACCAGCTGAGGGAACGAAGTTGATCGCGGATTCAGATACATAACATGATTCAAAACTTGGAAAACAAATTTCCATATATAATACAAACTCTTGGAGAGTAGTCTTGAGCATACCTTGGGAGAAAAGTCTTCAGTAAGATAGACCGCACTAGAATTTAATTCAGACATAGCAAATGGAGGCTCAAGTTCAGTATGCAAATATCTCAGACCACGAGCAATGCCTACAATGATATTCATCCGTCTTCTCCAAGATAACTGACATCCTTCACCGACTAAAGAAAACAGCTATATTAGTACAATGTCCCTTAAACATGATGATTTTTGTACAAAGAAGAAGAAGAAAACAGTGACTTACAGTGGAGGTACTCATAAAGTGTTCCATTAGATGCATATTCAAAGACGAGCATCCTCGAAAATGGATTGCTTTCTCTGCAGTACCCAAATAGTTTTCCAGTATTTTCATGATTTAATCTTGCCAGGTCAGCAACCTGAAACATTTAATTACGAATTAGAATCTAAGAAGTTTTCTAATTCCTTTGTTTTGTTTGTTCATATAGCAAGTGTTTGACTTATGTGTTAAGACAGAAAGAAGTTAAACTACCTCTCTCTGGAAATAGACCTCAAGGTAACATGTCCATAAGTCTTCCTTAGCACATAAGGAAATCACAGCAACTTCAGAACCATCTTTCAAGTTGCCTTTGTAGATTAGAGTGTCTGGACTAGAGCCAATAATGTTGCTGAAATCTTCACAAGCTACTTCCAGCTCTTGTTTACTCAACTTCGTCACATCCTTCAGCATATCAGATTCTATTACCCACCAACAATCAAGTCAGAGTTAGGAAGTTTATTGGCATTATACAGAAAGCTTGAACAAAATTAGATAAGAAACTAGTTTTTATGTTGTCAGACGAACCTATGTACGTATAAATTTGTTCGTTCCCATTTCTCACTTTCTTCCAAGGGATTCGGACATGACATTTCCCTTTACATTTTTTAACAGCTGCTAGAACAGCACAGAGTAAGATGATAGCTGCAAGGATTCCAGTTACTATTTCCACAGGCAGAAGCCATGCAGGTTGGGATTTTCTCTGCTGCTTAGATCCTTCTTTGGGATCCTGGTTGCCCACGTTGGCTGCGTGGCTTCCAGCAGGATGAGAAGCACCTGAGATGTACAGATTATTTAAGTATGACAATACTATATTATGACTTGCTACGACTGTAATCAGTATCTAGAATGAGTAAGAACCACAATCTTTCAAATTAAGCATTCAGACAGCCTGACCAAATACATTTTGCGGTAGCTGGGAGTTCAACAGCTGAAGGTTCAGTTTTCATTTCAAAATTTCAAATCAATACAGAACGCTGCACCATATGATTCAAGGTTGACATGTATATAAGCTGATTCAGCTTGCTCAGTCGCTAATCACATATTCATATAAGAAAAAGCTTTGAAAGACATACCGCACTGTGAAGCATGACGCTGTTTGTAATTTTTATCTTGGAAGCAGTTCCCTTGAAAACTTGATCTAAAAGAAGGAAAGCATAAGTGTAAGAAGGTTGTCTTAGAAAAAATGGAGACGTGCAAAGATGAGGTAGGTACCCTGGGAGATGTGCAAGGCATTGTGGTATTTTCCCGACAAAGAAGTTGTATGACAAATCAACACTTTTTAACTGAGTCGAACGACAAAAGCCAGAGGCACTTCCACGAGAAGCATACCTAAAGCAGCAGTAAACAGAAGGATATGCGTTTCAGACATATATTCATTGAAATGTTTCCCACACTATGTCTAGTTTGGGCTGTAACAAGTTCATTAGAAGCTAGCAGCTAAAATACTACCTGGGTAACTACATGAATATCATGCTTTTCTGAATGTCTATCCTTACTACTGAAAAATGTGATACACTAAAATTCAGCACTTCCTCATACTTCGACTTAGGTATCACATGACCAACTATTTCAGAAGATATGAAAAATTCGCAAAATTAACAGAATAATGTAACTAGAATGCAAGAAATGTTGCTTACAGTCCATGCTGTTTAGATGTAAAGCTTGGACCACTGCTACCGGGAACATTTCCTTGAAGCTTATTTCTATCCACCTGCAGCTCAACGAGGTTCCTCAACTTGCCAAGTTCAAGGGGCAAATGTCCGATCAGTCCATTAGATTGAAGGTTTCTTCAAAAGTAGTAAATTACTGAAGTTAGAGAAACGCAAACAGAATAAACCAGATGAAATCCATTTAAAGAGTATATATATTTATTACTAAAGACAACCCACATTTTCGTAATTTTGACCAAATTCCCAATCTCATGAGGAATAGGCCCTGTCAGTCGATTCATCCCCAAATCCAAAACCTTTAGATTCTTCAACATGCCAATTTCTTTGGGTATAATCCCAAGAAGATTGTTTTTGTGCAAAACTCTGCAAACATAGTCGTATATGAGAACATGAGAAACCATAAAATTTTGCATACAAAATTATAATGTGGTGAATGAATACATACAGCTCTTGCAAGTAGGCCAATTTACCCAACGCTGGGGTAAGAAATCCGTTCAAGGACAAATTAGATAGATTTCTGCAAAAGCACATCCACGGAGAAAGATGGTTATACTCCAATAATGATCAATACCAGCTTCAACATAAACATTGTACACATTGCATATGGGATATGGCATACTCATATCTATAAACATACTCTTGAGTATATTTTCCTCAAACACACGAGTTATAACACTTCGTAAAACATATCGACTACATTAGAGGAAATTTTCCGCACCAATGAAACTAACTATAAATTTGGACCTTAAATGATATACTAAATGCTACACTTGGATTAATCTGCATACCCATATCTATTCTGAAACATAATCTAGACTATTAAATGCCTCTAACACCCACATTATTGAACTTCCCAAAATCTTCCGACTAACATTTCAACAAATTTCTACTCCAAATAGGGAGCTACATTCATACCAAAATTGGGAAAAATATGAAATTCAGAAAAATCAAAAAATAAACTCAACTTACAAAGAGATAACATGATCATGTGTCTGAGAACAGCTAATGCCAGACCAATTACAAGGATCTCCATTCAGAAAATTCCAATTTGATAAAACCATGGAAGGGTCTTCAATTATAGCTTCCCTGAAAGCTCTCAGAGCTAAAACTACACAAACCCAATGAAACCCAGTTAGAAAAACTTCAATCTCAACAACAATCAAAACACAAAAATCCCAGAAATGGTAAAATCAAACCGTAAGAACTTACTTTCATCAGATGAAAAACAATCACCAAAAACCACACCAAAAATAACCAAGAAAATCTGCAGCACCCCAACTACTCTTCTCATCATTTTCTCTCCAAACGCATTACAAAGAAAGAATCACCTCTCTACTGAAAAAAACTGAATAAAAGATACAAAGGGTTTAAAGAAAATAAAGAATTAAACCAAACCCATGGTACCAAATTTCTTGTTTGAAACAAACAAACAAATGGCGATGAAAACTCATTCAATGAAGTGAAGCTAATGAAGTTAAATGAATGAAAGTGTGTTGAGACCCCAAGACTTGAGTTCAAAGCGAGGTTGTTAGGGTATTAAAATGCCCCAATATTTTTCAAAAACAAAAAGAAAAGATAAAATTCAGTGACAGAGACAGGAAAAAAGAAAAAGAAAGCAGAAAAAAGCAAAGTGGAATTTCTTTTTGCACTGAAAATCAATGTTTGGGGGTGTGAGAGAAATTAATTAAAATTACAGTAAATCTTTGGCTGCTAATCAGTGAAGATGATTAGTTGGGAGTAATGATATAGTTCATCTCGGAGTATTAGAGTTTAGATGGGGAATGTTGATTAAACGGTTATGATTGATTGAGAGTGTGAGATTGTGTGTCTATTGATGGAAAGTGTTAGTTGGATGGTTGGTGGTGTTGTTTGTAATGTACGGCTGTAAAACTTAGAATAATCAGTGCAGATATGGTGTTGTGGTCCTATTTTTATGCCGCATTAAATTTCTCACGCACGTTACAACTGGAGGATAATAAAATTAAAGTGCGACCAAATTCGTTTTGAAATATTTACTTCCACCTCAATTTGACCATCACCCCGTCCAAAATGTATATTCACATCACATGTCACAAACGGAATCCAAAGGTAAGATGAATTTTGACTGCAGGTCGTGGATAGGGTGCATGCTCATGATAGGGTGCATGCTCATGATACGCAAGCGTTTCCGTAGGCACTGTAATCATCCTTCAACAAGAAAAAATCTGTATGATTGAATACGAGTCTTTTGGAAATAATACATCAATTTGTAAATTACAATCATGTCATTCATTCATGTATTGAATAACGAAGAAAGAATAAGGTATAGTTAAAAATGTAGAGTAGAGTATAAGCAAAAACAAATAATGAATACCACCACCAACAACCCAAAGATATGTATATCTTACATACACCAACTTTGAATAGGCATTACAGTGCCACCCATTCTATGTGCCTTCAAAATAATGAAAAAGAAAAACTCACCTTTTTGATCAGAAAACCGCATGTAAGTAAGACTTCTTTTCTAAAGCATTGACGTGAATGGGTCCATTAATTGAGGTGCAAATGCGTCAGTCAGAGTGAGAAACAACTGCAGTTCATGGTGCGACCGTATAGTTGCTATCATGCCTATATCTATCAGTTTCCCTTCAAGAAATATGGTAACCCCGTTACAAAAGGCAATCCCCATGCCCAAAACGGATATGGCAACCCCATTTAACAACCTTGCCAAGTTTTTTTAAGCAAGAATTAAAAAATAATGTATATCATACACGAGAGGAGACTATGAAATCTCTGTCAAATGTATCTCCCTCTGAACACATAAATGGTAGATTAATAATGACTGTAATCTAGTAATAAATCCATGGAGTTTTTTGCGGCACATGCCCATTTGATTAGTTTTATACTATAAACAAAGACACACATATCTGATTCTTTGGTAGTGGTTGGTCAATTTCAGCAGTAGCATTGGAAATGGAGTCCGAAGCTGGAATATCAAATTCTCCCAGTCATCAGGTCTAGTTTCTTGCATTTCCAACTTCCAGTTGCTCACGGAATAGAAATCCATTTTGGTCACTTAGTACTAGATTTAGAATTTCTTGTGCTAAAATTTTTGATTTGATTATCTCATAATCTGCAATTAGTTAATCAAGGTGTATTTCTGTACTTCTAATGTTCGGCAACTTCGTAATTCATCTGCAGACGCGTATTAATTACTAGCTTATGTTGCATGTACATTTTTTGTTGGCTGGTTGCAGTTATCAAAGAGGAACTTATTACTGGTGTATCAGAGTTTTGGTGTAGTTTATGGAGATTTGAGTACGTCTCCGTTATATGTTTCTACAAGCACTTTCCTTGGGAGATTGCAGGATCATCAAAATGAAGAAGCGATTTTCGGTGCATTCTCATTGATTTTCTGGACACTTACGTTGATACCTTTGGTTAAGTATGTCTTAATCGTTTTGAGTGCAGATGATAATTGTGAAGGTGCGTGGTGACATTGATTGTTTGTTTAATTGTAATGATTTATTGATACGGCGAGGTAGGGCCTGATACGTACTTGTGGAAATGCTCAGGTGGAACATTTGCGCTTTACTCATTGCTCTGCAGGCATGTGAGGTTTAGTCTACTTCCAAATCGACAACCAGCTGATGAGGAGTTATCGGCATATGGTCCCTCAACACAGTTAGCAGCATCCTCTCCATTGAAAAGGTTCCTAGAGAAGCATGAAAGACTGAGAACAGCTCTGTTGGTTGTGGTATTATTGTTTGAGATCCTGAATTTAGTCTGTCTCCCTAATCCACAATCTCACTTAGCATTAGTGGTAATCTAGTTTGAATGGACTACTCTACCATGAAATCCCAATTTTATCCGATTTCTTATTTTTCTTCCATCAGTTTGCGCGTTTATATCTAAATATCAGAATAATAGGGTCCCTGCCTTCACATCTTAACGACTCTTTGTTTGTCAATTTCAGTTCTCTCATCTGTCTCTGGACTAGCTACTGAAGTGAAACTAACTGAAGGTAAGTACAAGCATTAGACTTTTCATTATTGACCTTAAAATCCTGGTTGTTCGACTATGGATTCATTCAGCCGGCTTTCTTCATTTTGTGAGCATTGCTGATAGTTAATGTTGTTGCATTTCTCCAGCTGAGGTAAATCTTATCGCGTGTGGTAATATTGGTGGGACTCTTTGAGCTGCAACGTTTTGGCACCCACTGGGTTACTTTTCTGTTTGCACCCATTGTTATCATTTGGTTGATATCAATTTTTTCCATCGGACTGTATAACACAGTATATTGGAATCCTAGGATTGTGGTTGCAATGTCTCCACACTATATCATCAGGTTCTTTAGAGAGACGGGTAGAGATGGTTGGATCGCCCTTGCAGGAATTCTTCTTTCCATTACAGGTATGTCAGGCCAACATAGAGTGTGGGATGGTTCAAGCACTAGGTTTTCTTATGGACGTGAATTTGCAAAACCAATCAATTTATCTATTGAAAGATGGCGGTCAATTGGTTATTATAAGTTTAGAATTTGGATTTAAAAACTAAACAAAGTCATGCTCACCTTTTTCTTTTTTTTCTAGATTTTATTAGACTACTAAAGCCTTTCTGGTTCTCGCAGGTACTGAAGCTATGTTTGCAAATCTTGGACATTTTACTGCTTTGTCAATAAGGGTAAAATCTTGACTGGCTTAGTTATATGCACAGTGACATTTTTACACATAACTAGACGTAATAACAGCTCTGTGGGATATATTGCTGTTTTGTAGCTTGCTTTTGCATTTGTGGTTTACCCATGTTTGGTAGTGCAATACATGGGGCAAGCTGCTTTCCTCTCTAAAAATCTCTCTTCTATTCCGACAAGTTTCTATGACTCAGTACCAATTAAGTTGTCTTGCACATGGATGTGTGTTCCTTTTCCTTTGGTATCCCTTGATATTACCCGTAATTGACTAATTTCATATGTGACCTGTGGCCACAAACCTCAGTTTTGTCTGACTTCCATTTTTTAACTTCCAACAGAAACTTTATTTTGGCCAGTCTTTGGAATAGCGACCTTAGCAGCCATTGTTGGGAGTCAAGCGGTCATCACAGCTACCTTCTCTATAATCAAACAATGCAATGCCCTCAGTTGCTTTCCAAGAGTTAAAATTGTTCACACCTCAAGACACATGTTTGGACAGATCTATATTCCAGAAATAAATTGGATCCTCATGATACTTTGTCTTGCTGTGACAGTTGGATTCCGAGACACAACCTCAATTGGAGTTGCTTATGGTAAGTCTACTCACAAAGGCATGAGAACTGTGTTACTCAAACACTTAGACAAATTTACTTGGAGGAGCCAATCAATTGTTGGATTACAAGTACCTACTAAGTTAGCTCACTATAGCAGGATTTGACTCTCTTACAGTCATTATGTAAGTTCTTTGTCACTCACGGTCCCAGCTGATCTCTCTTTCTTATTCTTTTCCAGGCATTGCTTGCATAACTATTATGTTTATCTCAACTTGGCTGATGGCCCTAGTCATTGTCTTCGTATGGCAGAAAAATATACTTACTGCTGCAGCTTTTCTTCTTTTATTTGGATCCATCGAGGGGATTTACTTATCTTCTTCGGTTACTACTGTTCCTCATGGAGGTTGGCTACCCCTAGTTCTCTCTTTGATTTTTATGGGAGTCACGTACACTTGGCACTATGGCACCCGCGAGAAGTACAACTTTGATCTTCATAGCAAGGCCTCCTTGAAATGGCTACTCACCCTCGGTCCCAGCCTTGGGATTGCTAGAGTGCCTGGGATAGGCCTCATCTACTCAGAACTGACAACAGGGATCCCAGCAGTCTTCTCTCATTTTGTTACTAATTTCCCTGCGTTCCACAAGGTCTTAGTGTTTGTTTGTGTGAAGTCAGTTCCAGTTCCCTACGTATCACCCGAAGAAAGGTTCCTCATTGGGCGGCTTGGCCCTAAATCTTACAGAGTGTACCGCTGCATTGTAAGGTATGGATACAAGGACATCCAGCGGGACGACAGTGACTTTGAGAACCAGATCATACATAGCATTGCAGAATTCATCCAGATGGAAGCAGATGTATCACAACTCTGGAGCTCTGGGACTGCATCTTCAGGTGGAAGGACAGCAGTTATAAGCATCAGGTCTGTCGAATCCACTTCAAGTTTGATAGTTGCTGAGCAATTAGAGTTGATAAATGCTTCCATCCAAAGCAGTGAATCCTCGACCTTTCAAAGCTTGAGGTCTGTGTATGAGGAGGAGAACCCATCTGTCAGAAGGAGAGTGAGATTCCAGTTACCACAAAGCCCAGCTATGGACCCTTCTGTGAGGGAAGAACTGACGGACTTGATACAAGCGAAAGAAGCAGGGATAGTGTATATTGTGGGGAATTCTTACGTGAAGGCTCGAAGGTCATCTTCATTTTTAAAGAAGATGGTAATTGATATTGGCTATTCGTTTCTGGATAAAAATTGCAGGGGAGCCTCGGAAGCATTAAACATCCCCCACTTCAGTCTCATTGAAGTAGGAATGATTTACTATGTGTAGTTGCAAGATACATAATTAAGATGAAAGGGAGTTTATATTAAAAGAGTCGCAAGGGTATTCTACCGTTTAACATAAAAACATAGGCGTTTGCAGCCTCCCTGAATCCTTTTAGAACCCAGGCGTTTGCAGGTATTGCCTGTCACCCCATTGTGCATTGGTAAAAACATAGGCGTTTGCAGCCTCCTGAATCCTATTAGAACCCAGGCGTTTGCAGGTATTGCCTGTCACCGCATTGTGCATTGGTCTTGTGTAACTAATGTGCAGCAATCGGCCTCTAGAGATTAGAACATAGCTGTGAAACCCATTAAACATTTTGGGTATCTCAGTAACTAGAAGTGTGCGTGGAACATTTTGGGTTATCCGAAACTTTCATAGAATTGTTGGCGCTGTATAAGCAAACCAACCAATGAGAAAAGTAACTTTGAATAGGCATTACAGCGCCAGTGAAAGTTTCAGATTTCCTTCAAAAAAAAAAAAAAAAAGAAAAAGAAAAACTCTACCTCTATGACCTGAAGAATCGAAGAAAATCACATAAAATATTCTAAAGCATTGACGTGAATGGGCGGGCCCATTAAGTTCAAATTGAGCCTTCAGGTGCAAATAAACTAAAGAAAATACACGGGAAGCTTAGAAAGTTAGAATCTTTATGGTGGGTTTGGACGCATAATTTAAAATGTGGGATTTATGGGTTTAGGGGATTTGGTGGAATTACATTTTCCTCGTTACGTTTGGTTATCCAAATTTTTGGGATTACGTTTTTGACGGGATTCATTTTTCTAGCAAATCCTTCATACAGAGTCTGACCCCTCCCCCCTAAAATTTGCTGGGAAACTTATCAGAGGATTTATGGACCCACTTTTTTTTACTCCAAATCCCTTATATTATACCATTTTAAGATTCTTAGGTCAATGCCAAACAATACATGGACTTTAACAGGGACGGACCCAAGAAGCCTTAATTTTTTTTTCCAGTCCGGGCTAATAGCCTTGGACGAGCAAACATTTCACTTTTTTAGGCTGTTAGAGTGTGACGGCTACCTGGGCTAAAGCCCAGGTTAGCCCAGCTGTAGGTCCGTCAGTGGACTTTAACACAAGAAAATTTTATGAATCCTAGAAATCTCAACTGAGTTACCAAACATTCGACGGATTTACATGAATCCCAAAATTTGGAATCCGGTGGGATTATAAATCCCTAGAAATTATAAATTCTACAAACAAACCAACCATTAGTTTATTTGGAACTTGTTTTGAGGCATACTCATTTTTTTGTTTTTTTGAGGCATACTAAATGATGATACCATCTAGGGTATCTTTATAAGGGAAGTCTAAACCATACCAAAATTACTAGATTACCCTTTAATTAGATTAGATTACTTAAATGTCCTTCAATTTAATAAAAACTAAAACTAATTAGATTACTTAATTACCCTTGACTAAATTGAAACCTAAATTAAATCTAATAAAATTACCCCCACACACACATCTCGGAACAGATAACGGGTCAGCTGATTCCTCAACAGTAGTAAGTGATCCCGCACCCATATAAACCGATTAATCGTTCGATGAAAACTTTTTGATCGTCGATTAAAATTATAGCTACAAATGAATGCTAGAACGAAACGTTGCGCTATGATCTACATCCAGACACGCATGTTGGAACCCAATACAACCAAGCAAGTAATCAAGCAAAGGAACCCCTAATCGATGTGAACGCCGGTAAAGTGCGAAATCCGAACCCCGAGTGCAGTCAGATGTATATTAGAAGGTATTTATAACAAACCCATCTTGTTTCTTATTGATTCGAGTATGTTTAATCGATTGAACAAGATTTAGAAAATAAAACTAGGGTTACAGATGTATGTTCGACCCAAAATTATCGGACGAACCTAGGATTTAGAAGATTAGTTCGTCTGATTTTGTAAATATAATTTTGAACCGAACATTACATCTGTATTAGGTTCGGCTGATTCGACTTTGCTGGATTTTCGGCCGAACACACGAGGTGAGTAGGTATATAAATTTCATGATGTTCGGCTGATTTTAGTACTCCTATATGTTGAGCCGAACATTGCACTGTGTTAGGTTCGGCTTATTCGACTTTGGTGGGTTTTCGGCCGAACACACGAGTTGAGTAGGTACTTAAATTTCATGATGTTCGTCCGATTTTAGTACTCATGTATGTTGAGCCGAACATTGCACGGTATTAGGTTCGGCTGATTCGACTCTGGTGGATTTTCGGTCGAACTCATGAGTTGAAAGTAATCGTGTTTAGCCGAACATTGCTCTGGATGTTCACTAATGCACAATTATCAGACGAACCATGTTTTTTTAAGTCAAACGTGTTATATTTTTAGGTGAATCTAGTATTTTTTAGCCGAACCCTGCGTGTTTGTTGTACTTATTTTTTCTTCTTTGTGTTAGGGGACAATGGTGGTAGAGTTATAACTGATAAGAAGAAGAAGAAGAGGAGGTCTATGGAAGTTACTCCTTCTAATATTAAAACTCCCCAACCTCGAGTGGGAAACAAAAATTTGTGTGCACAAAAAAGGGTCTATACAACGTCCGATACAGAGAACCGAGAGACAAAGACATAAATAGAAGGAGAAATGAAGGAAGTTGAGATAACAAGGGAAATACTTCTGCAATTAATGAGACCGAAAGCGGAAGAGGAGTACTAGGTAACCTAAATGGAGATAAAGAAGAAGATGAGCAACGACGACCAAGAAGCAAAGGAAAGGAAGTCGTTGAAGATGAAAGAGATGAAGATGAATAACAAGAAGAACCACCACAACCACAACCTGAAAAACAAATCAAGGAGAGGAAACTTGTTGTACCTCGGAAGACAAAGCTCCATATTCCTCATGACATAATACCTCCCAAAAGGAACGAACCAACACCTGGTCTTCCTGCAGATGGAGGAAAGGTGTTGATAGGTTACCAGGAGTCGTGGGAAAATAAAATCTATGAGACCTCAGATCATAGGACTGCAATCAGAAATTTTAGGCACCAATGGGAAGCAGCTTGGGATTTGAAAAATGAGGTTGATGAGGTTCAAGTTGTAGTTTAGAAGTCTGGTTTATGGAAATCAATTGAGTATGAACAGAAGGAATTTGATTCAGTGACCACCTCTGTTTGATGAGAGATTTTTTCCAGAGACATATACATTTCATCTTTCATTTGGCGAGATGACAATCACATGATGCGGAAAAGATTATAGGTCTTAGAGGACGTGGGAGGAGTGTGGATGTTGAATATTCTGAGTTGGATTGGGACCAGCAATATAAGTTGGCTGAAGAAGTTATTAGTTGGTATCATAATACTTCCCTGACGGAGTTTTGTAATGCCGGTAAAGAGGTGGAAAATGTGCACGTTGGCGGCGAAAACAAACCAAAGATGTTAAAGTCGTTCAAGATGAAACACTTGAAAAAAACATTTGAGTACACTAAGGAGAAATTTAAGGATGGGACTTTGGTGATGGACAAGGCCAAAATAAATCAGACCGTTGCTTATTTGTTGTACACTCTTGGACGGATTATATTTACCTACCATAGTGGTAACAAAGTACCTCCAATTCTTGAAAGATCTCTCAAAGGTTAATGAGTACGCTTGGGGAACCACTTGTGTTGCATACCTTCTCAACTCACTTATGACAGCCTCGAGGTGTGACCTTAAGAACATTGGAGGAAACTTTAGTCTCCTTCAGGTACTTCTCGATAAATCCATTCATTAAATTTATTAATTTGCATATGTTCTTTAGCACCACAGTGTCAGGTTCGGTCCTAAATACTTTAATTAATTTGATCCCAACCTGACAATAGTTTACAGGCAGTTTTGTTCTGTCAGTTTTGGACCAAAATACTTTAACCCATTTGAGCCGAACCTTACAATAGTTGACAGACAGTTTTGTTCTGTCAGGTTCGGCCCAAAATACCTAAACCATTTTAAGCCGAACTTTATTATGTATTCCATAGGTTTGTGTTATTGTTCTAATGACTTATTTTCCTATGCTTTAATATATGTGTGGGTATGTGATCACTTTCCGAAGTTGTCATCAAGCACACCTATTGAGGTCGTGGATGAAACACTTCCAACTTCGGTGAAATATGAGTTCAAGGACCATAAGAAGAGGGATAAGCCTGAAAAGTTCATCAATTTAAGAGAAAGGTTGGACTCTTTAGATGAAAACTATGTTGTATTTGAACCGTATAACAAATAAGAAGGAGAAGATGATCAATTCGTTCAAGATGAAGATATGACTTTGGGAATGTACTACGTACCTTTGTTCTATGGGCGGGTTTGTAATTTTCGATCCTCGTTGTGTACTCCGCCAATTCGGATGTGTGCAAACTCTACTATTGGGAGATACTGAAAATTTCAAGTCGTTGCCTAAGGGAAGGAACAAAGAGCACCACTTGTTCATGGGAACCCAAATATGACCCCGAGCCATCGCTTCGTCATTGGAAACACTTGGAAGACAACATGTTGAGTTGGGAGGGGTTACAAACTTTGCATCAAGATCCTCGTGAAGTTGCTGAAGGCTGCATGGATTCGTATAATCAAATTTACCATCCTTTAATTATTAATAGAGAAAGTCTAGCTCCATTCGAAGCTGAAATTGCGAAGGAAAAAGAAAAGGAAGTTGCGAAGGAAGCAAAGGGAGCAAAGAAATCTGACAATGTAATCAATGATGTATCCGACGCAATAGAGATAATGGTAAACGATGTCTTTATCTACTATAGCAGTGATAAAATGTAAGTATAATGTTTTAATAAATTTGGTTTGAATTGAAATTAGGTGTCACCGGCTAAGGAGTTATTGAAGAAAATGAAGAAGAGAGTTAGCTGCAAACAAACGACATCAGTGGCTAAGCAAGAAGGTTTCTGCAAAGAATTGGCATCGATCATTAGCACAGGTCATGCCATTGGCTCAAAGAAAAGGGAGATAAAAAGAACACTCCAAGAACCTGGAGGCCCAAGTGGAGGTGGTGATGATAATGAAGGCGGAAGTGGAGTACAAAGAGGACATGAAATTACCAAAAGAGGTCGTGTAGGAGGTCTTCAATGAAGTGATATTGTTTACTTACCACACCTTAATGTCTTGAATGCAAGTTTGTTTTTTTTAGACTTTATTTTGTATTTTCGTTTTGGATGTTCGTTATGACTCTGATGTTTGGAATGTTAGTTTGTTATGATATTAAGTAGACTTTAACTAAGATTATCATCCTCTTATTGGTGTTATTTACGAGTGACAGGGTCAGGTTTGGCTGACTCGTAATTCATGTTTTGAGCCGAACCTAGCAGTTATTTTAGACATTGCAACTTTCCAGGTTCGATTAACCCATAATTAAGATTATAGGTCTAACATCAAAATATTATCAATTGAACTCTCTAGGTTCGGCCGACCTGTAATTCAAGTTTTGTGCCGAACCTATGAATTCAAATTGGTGGTTTTTATAACGACTAGTTTTTTTTTTTGAAAAAACTAGCCGTTACTAACGTAGGTTCTATATATACCCACTCTAGATTTCCCAATTTTTATTCATATCTCTGGAAAAATGGAAGTTCATGCTCCTCACTTTACTTTAGATGAAGATAAATCACTACGCACACACTATGTAGCTTATTATCCAAAAGGGGTGAAGAACGTCGCATGAATGGTATAATGAGTCAGACTTATTGGGGAAAAATTCGTGAAAGCTTCTGCTCCGATACCGGGAACCCTCACAACCGAGATAGTGCCAAGTTATTTTGATGATTGTTTGATATAAGAAAACAAGTTGAAGATTTTGTTGTTTTAATTCGGATTGTAAGACGATATCGACTTAAAGGTGAAACCATTATTGAAACTGAAGAGCAGTCTCGAGAGGAATGGCGACAATGGAAACGAGAGCATTTAGAATACGACGCTCAATACCGCATCCTTAATGACTTACTCATACAACGTATGAGATTCTAATGACCCGTATTTGGGTTTTATTAAACTATTTAATATTATCTAGTGTGCAATTTCTTTTGTAACGAAAACGATTATGAATGAAAACTAATGAAATAAAAAAAATGAGTGAAAACTAATGCATTTACAAAAAATATATATAGGTTCGGCTCTTAGTTTAATTAATAATAACAACCGAACCTGACAACTTGCAAGTAAACCAAAGGGATATGTCATGTTCGGTAGAAAATGAATTCTTGGTTTTAAGCTGAACCTGTCAATTCCTATAAGTTTTCTTGCAATTCGTTAGGTTTGGTTGTTTTTGGTGTATTCATTTTAAGCCGAACATATCTCTGGAACTTTTGAAAAATGCATTTTATTTATTAACTAATGAGGTAATGAGGAAACGGGCTTAATCTTGAAGCCGGTAAAATGACATCCTTGAACAAACGCAAGAACGAGTCTTCTATCTTTTAGACCCTCACGGTAAGATTTTATTGGCGGCGCATAAATAAAACTATTATCAAAGGTCCCGAAACAATGAACAAGCAATCAAAAATGTCCTCTATCAAAAACCCACAAATCGGCATGTGCATGCAATGGTCTCTTGTGATGACGGAATCCCCATGTAAATGTCGTTTGAATGCAACATACTCCAATACCACCCCTTCGTTTCCTCTTGGACCCCCTCTCATCATTGCCTTGTAGAAGTTCTTGTTTCAGCGCAATGTTTGTAGCAACCGATTCCTTATATACTTGATTTTTCTCCTTTCCACTCTGAATGCTTCGCCTCTTGAAAAGGTCCTATTTGTTCCGCCGTGACATGATAACCGCAAATTCTATCCCCTTCGACGTCGTCCATGGTTATAATGTAGTCACGAATAATTTCGGGTAGTTCCTCCATGTAATTTCGGGTAGTAGGGCTCAAGCACTTACCATCCTTATCCTTTTTGGGTCCTTTCATTTTGCCCACCGCATATATGTTTTTTTTTTTTCCTTCGTCTTGAATTGTTTCCCCATTTATTGCGAAGGAAACATCTTCCCTTTGAGTTTAGCGTCTCTTGGGGTATCATTTTGGTTACTTGTTTTGCCCTTATCTTTACTCCGACGACCATGTTTCCTTAAAACGTTAACTTCTTCCAACTTTATCAATTTCTCATTTTACATCTTTTTTGCTTTGTACTTTGCATCATGATACTCAACTCTCGATGGATCTCTTTTGTTAGCCAACAACTTGTTTTTTTGATCTCTCATTTTTTCGTGTCAATTTGGTACTTTTTCTACCTTTCCCCACACCCTTTTCCGGTTCCAAAAGATCCCCCTCGGTGAAAATATAGAGGACTGTTCTCAAGTTATGGTAAATGATTTGCTTTTGACCCCGATATGTACTTGGCCGAAGTCATCTGATTCCTTTTGGACCATGTAGTTGTTATTCCCCCCAACCACATCAATTATTGCATCACTACCCTACCTTGCAATTCTTTCTTCCTCAAATTACTTTTAGCGTTGTGGATATTTCATAGAGTGGATTTATTTTTAGGGTCATCCGCCTTCAACTTTCTTAGGATTTTAATCGGTGGCATACGTGCTTTATACATCTTACCTATTTCCAAGTATTCATGGTCTTTGATCCTTGCGACTCTTGCATGTCCATGAAGATCAAGTGTATGTGGGTGTTTATGACGACAATCCATATTTTTATTCATAGTCCAATATTTTTTATCTTCGTTCTCTTCTACATAGTTAAAAACGATCTTGAAAGGACATTCTCTTTTCTTCGTCTTGGTCTTGTTCTTTCTACCTGTCTTCCCAACATACACAAAACCATTTTTATGCTTATCAACGTCTTTGCCGTTTCTCTCACAAACCATTTCAACCCGGTTCCATCGGATTTGTTTCCCGGTACTAGCACTAATTTATTAGAATCCATGTTCATAAGACCAAGTCTTTGCTTCCACTTTACTTCTCCATCTCCACAGGAATACAAGGTCACATATATACTTAGTAAACGTTTGGGATATATAGTTTTAACATATAAAGTAAGACATCACTCAATTTGTTACCTACCAAGTCATTTTGGAAGTGATCTCGATTATCTTCGAAAATAATGTTCACATCCGAAGGTTGATCGTGCTTTGGTGAGGTTCAGCAATCACGTTCTGCAAGAATACGGCGTAGTTAGATAACTCAAACAAAGAAACTAACTAGAGGTTCGACTAATTCGAAAATTTGAAAACTGAGCCAAACCTGGGAAATTCTCATGGTAAAGCAAGGTTCGGCTAATTCAAAAATTTAAAACCAAAGCCGAACATTAAGCTTTCATAAGTTCGGCTAATTCGATAGTGTACACTTAGAACCAAACTTTCCACTTGGGTAGAAATTGAAGTTACAGTGTAATGTTCGGATGACATAATTTGAGTCGAACATTACACCATAACTCGAAAGAAAAAAACACAAGAAACAATAGGTTCGGTTATCCAATGAAAGAGATCGAACAAGCCAAATCTTTCTTCCTTGTTGCAAAGTTCGGCTCTTATATTTCAGCCGAACCCAGTACAGAACTTCGAAAAAGTTTGTAAAAATTCAATTCTTTGGAGAATTTAAGCTAAAAAAAGGAGATTAGATGTCGTACACGAGTATACCTTTGTATTATTAGCATAAGGTTCTTCATTAATGTATTCTTCCTCTGGATTTGGCTCATAAAAAACATCATCTTGAGTTTTAGGTTGAGGTTTAGTTAAATTTTGTGCAAAATCATTCTCATAATCCAAAAAGTTCCCCAAATCCGAAGCATTGTTGTAGCTGATGTGTATTTTCGTCTTTACAAGATGAAGATTCTCTCGAATCATCCATTTTGAATCACAAAAATCTCAAAAACCCTAGTTGTTGTTTTTTTTACTTCTTCTCCCTCTCTCAAAAACCCCACCCTCATTCAAAAATCAGATTTTCTCAATTAATATAATATTCACAACTTAACTTAATCAATCATTAACATTATTGTTAAAACTAATCATAATTATTAACACTAACTAAATAATATTAGTTATGCCATTATCAAAAGAGTAGATAAGGGGTGATGGTGTTTTTTATTTAGTGACCCTATTTTGGCATTATTCAGTATGCCTCAAAAAAATACAGTATTCCTCGAAACATGTTTCTTTATTTGCACCCTTCTCATGAAGGGAAAGAGAACAACATCGCTCAAACGTGCATATAGTAATCCCTTCTCTAGCTTGAACTCCCTTCCTTTTCGGTCTATTACCAAGCTCTTCATTTGCAGCCTGCCGTTAACAGTATAATTAGAAACAAAAGAAACTAGCTTCATAGGAAATCTGGAGCTCCTGATACAACATTGTAGGCTCGCAGTACATGATTCAACATGAAAGTGTCAACAGTATGAACATTTACTTGTAAGTAGAAAGAGTTCTTCACTTCTTATTTCATTGCACAATAACCAAGGTTCTGAGCTCTAACACAATAGTCCTATGTGGACCACATAAATGATCCAAGGATTTTATCTCAAAAGCTTTCGGTAAAGTTAATTGGAGTTTCTTAGTATCCGCATTTAAACTTTTGGTTTTAGTGCAGAGGTATGTCAGTTGGTTAAACAATGTATCTCGACGAATTCTATATTTGTCCTTCTAAATGGAACCCCTGGTGAAGTTTTTAAACCAACTAGAGGTTTACGTCAAGGGGATCCCTTATCCCCATACTTATTTATAATCTATATGGAGATTTTCTCTAGGCTTCTTCTAACTCATGAACAAAATAAAACCTTACATGGTGTTAAAATTACACCTAAAAGTGAACCAATATTCCATCTTTTCTTCGCTGATGATTGTTTGCTTTTTGTGAAAGATGATCTACTAGAATATAGGAATTTATTGGACATAATAGCAATCTTTAGAAAAGCCTCAGGTCAATTAATAAATTTTGAAAAATCTGGCGTGTTTTTATTAGGAAAGTTGAGCCAAAACATCAAAGGATGATGTCAAAAATGTTAAAGATAAAACATATAAATCTCAGAGACCCTTACTTAGGGGCTCCACTTTTTATGGAAAGATCAAAAATCAAAACTTCCACCTCAATTCTGGAAAGAATGGAATCCAAATCTAAAGGAGGGAAAAGCTTAGTTCTTGTTCATCCTTGTAGATCAGTTCTGAATATAGTAGTACTATCCATTATCCCAACTTATCTTATGGGGTGCTTTCTTCTGCCAAAGAAAATAACAAATATAATAGATGCAATTCAAAGAGATTTTTGGTGAGGAAAGGATGCTGGTGGTAAAGGATACTACCCAAAGGCATGGCCAACCCTTTGTAAACCAATTCTTAAAGAAGGTCTAGGATTTAGAAATGCCCGCAAGTTCAACCTTGCAATGCTGGATAAGATAGCTTGGAGAATGTTAAAAGAACCATATGCTTTATGGGTAAAAAATATGGGTTCAAAGTACTTTAGTTACAAATCACCTCTTAGAACTAAAATTTCTACAAAAGGATCTTGGACTTAGAAATGCATCAGACAAGGTTTAGTATTGATGCAAAAATGTATCAATATATGGAAGGATAACTGGATACCGAGATTAAAAGAAAAAATACAACATCTTAATAATTCTAGTAACAGTCATTTGGTTAAGGTCTCAGATTTGATTAATATTGAAACGGGTACGTCGAATACTTCTTTAATTTGTTCGGCCTTTCTTTCTGATATTGCACATAAAATTAGTCATATCTATCTTTTCAAAGATAATAATCTAGAACTTAGAAAGGATCAATTACGTTGGTCTTTAACTAATTCTGGTGAATTTACTGTTAAATTTATGTATGAGAAATTGAATGAAAGTGGGCTGGATATAGCAAGCCTATCTTTGCCAGAATCATCCTGGAAATCTAAGTGGAAGCTAAATATCTCTGAAAAAATAATTATTTTCTTATGGAAGTGCTTACAAAATGCTCTTCCTACTAATGTTAAACTATCCGGTAAAGTTAAAGATGTCACCCCTTTTTATACTATGTGCAGGAATGAGATAGAAACAACAGAGCATCTCTTTTTCCACATCGCTTATGCTAAGTCTATATGGAATTCTTCTCCCAACCCCGTCACTCTCAATATGGATATCTCAGACACAACTCTAGATATTTGTAAGAAATGGATGTCAAAACCTAGGAATGACATTTCTATTGAATTACTCCTTACTAAGATGTGGTTTGTTTGGAAAGAAAGGTGTGATAGAATCTTTGAAAACAAAATCAAGAATACTAATATTTTAGCCTTAGAAATACAAAGGCACATAGAATTTTGGTTAAGGAAAAGAAAAAACTACTAAGCCTAATCATATACAGAAGAAGAAATTCAATCCTACTTGGAAAGCACCAAATAAAGATGCTTTAAAGATCAATATAATATAGATACAACTTGGATCTCTGAATCATTACCATTACTTATGCTTTCATTTTGAGAAATGATACAGGAGATAGCGAAGGAGGAAGAGCAGGGCAAGCAGCAAGTTCAGGCCCACAAAAGGCAGAGGCTATATGAACACTTCAAGCACCAATTTGGGATAAAGAAAAACAACTTCGAAATTTCAGCATAGAAGGATATTGCGGGAGTATCATCAACTACATAAATGGCAAAAATGCAAACATTTCTTGGAAAGCAAAAGCTTGTATTAAAGAAAGAGGCTAATAGAATAGCTCAGTCATGTGACAATTTCTTGGGTTTCCTTTTCATTCCTAGACTAGGAAACCAAGTAACATATATTTTGACAAAGTATGTTAGGTTTTTAAATTCAAACATTGAATGGGGAACTTCTCCACCAGCCTGTAATATGAAACAACTTCTAGTAGATAAACCTAATATTGGGAATAGATGGCTCTACTTCTTTTGTAACCGTGACTCGTTTCGAGTCTTAGTCCTTTTAATGCAATATCTTATTTACAGAAGAAAAAAATGATTCAAGGATTGACTTACTGTAAGGATTATGACAACCCAGTTTTTTCTTTTTGGAAAATTAGCATCATGTTGAAATTTAAACCTAAATAATGTTTGCAAACTATTGTTCCAGATTTAGATACAAATAGCAGCATGCAAGAGCAAAATCAAAGGAAATGAATATATTTCTAATTTGCACACCAACCTTTTTTTACCCGAACCATAATAACAATAAAGTTCAAGCAGACGTAACCATTTGCCATACTCTGCATAGCAACAACTCCGGTATTGGGAGGTGCAAGAGGGCCCCAAAACATAGCGAGACAATGCATGTGATCGGGAGAGTATCGAAGCATTCGATGCCTTCCATTGCTGTCTTCAATGGCATAAATGGGTGTGATCTGGTAGCGTCTCCAACCAACTGAAACAATGAGATCTCTTGTCTTCAGTGCCTTCCTATGTCATGCCGTTCAGACTTTCAGTCTCGCCTGAAAGATACAAGGAATTCCAGTGCACACATGTTACACACAGACGCACAAAGTGCGTGATCATACAGCCCTCGAAAGATAACTCAGTTGGGTTAATAAGAAATAGTCATAGATATACATTCAACAATGAACTTTCCCATTTAAGCAGCTAAGAAAGTTCAAAAGCATAATAAAAAAATTAAATTTAATCTGTAAAAGCATCATAGATAACATTTTTATCCTTAAAAACTACTACAAAGTGGAGTGACAACTGCACAATGACAATGTATTCAAGTTTAGCATTTTCAGTTGATAAATTTATGCGATGGAAACGGAATGCGAAGAACATGCAAGAGTTGTTGAGGAGGGGAGTTTAAGTAAAATGCATATAGAAGCAAACTAACTAACATGTGCTGAGACTAACTGCTGGCAATGGCTACTGATCAAGATTATCAATGACTACTGGGCACATTTTCTGACTGAGTTTGGGCATGAGCCAAAGCATCTCTAGCTAAGTGTAGCCAACATATAGATTAGTCACATACTGGTCAGGCTAAAGGCATCCGACTATAACCCATACGCAAAATAAGGGTGATGCATGATTAAGAACCAGATTAACTAACATGTACTAAGACTGGTAAGCTATAAATACTGAGCTTGTTCTGCTCTCAAATGACTATTGAATACCTTTTTATTAATAAGTTCGAGCATTAGACAGAGCTTTTTAATAAGTTCGAGCATTAGACAAAGCATTTCTAAATACGTGTAGCCAACAACCGGGTTGGTCGTGCTTTCTCTCAAACAATCATACTACTGGTCTGTAAAAAAGTAGCTAAAAGGTTTACAGATAATGGAGTTCATCACCTTTTCAAGCAGCTTTTGCATTTGCATCAATGTTAGAAAATTGAACAGACTGATCGGGAATCCCTGTGTATACCGCATCCTTGTCATAGAGAAGATCGCCAAGACCAGACACAGGCGCATAGAAGAGTTTTTCCTTGTCCTGTAATCCCTTTTTTGGCAGCAGATGGTTAAGGGCAAGGATCGGCTAAGCTAGTCACACCAGCTAGTGAGAAATCACCAACACCAGCAATACGCACCTGGTTAATATGAATGAGTCAATCCATCTACTCGTAGAACAAAGTGCAAACAGAACATGTAGGACAACATAAAAAAAAAACAAGTACGTATGTTTGCAACAGAAAAACAGGCCAACAACGTAGAAGTTTCTTCCTCCTTTAACATGGTCCTCCCAGCCTCCTAGAGTACCTAATTTTATCCACATAGTTGGCATCCCAGAAGTTGATATTAGGATTTTTCTTTCAAGCTAAGCTCGGGGTTCTAATAAAAGGTGCTAACAAGATTTGTAAATCTTCACATTTAACTGGCATCTTTTTTAGCATAAACAATAACAGAACTACTAATATTATCCGAAATTCATAAAGGCAAAAAAGCAAAACTGGTGAAAGATGTGTCAACCCATACTAAATATAAACTATAAATGATAGTGTACACAGCGCAGCACAGACGCATAAATAAGGCAGAAGGTCTACAGCAATAACTGCTCAGTAGGTGATAACTGCATAACCCCATAAAACTATTGAAAATGATGAGGATATAATGAATAAAGAAAGTTTTAACTTTCATGGATATTCCTAATGGTAAATTATACATCAGAAATGATTTTTCTCTTCATAGTTCTGTACATCCCAGACAACAGTAGAACGAAATCAAGTCCACTGATCTACTTCGACAATCATCATCCCTCGAAAGAAATCTAATTCAGATTTAAGATTCAACCAAAGACAAACCAAGGACAACCAAAATTTCAAATCTCACAAACATTTTCTAGTAGACTAAACTTTTATGAACTTCTTTGTTCTCTTTCTGTGTCTTTAACAAGAGATGTAAACAGTAAGCAAAATATCTTAGCATACGGGACCCTCTCTCCTTTTTATCTTTGGCATAAATAAAGAAATTATTTTTTTATTACAGGTTTTCGCATTAAGCATGTCTTTTACAGGTTTTCACATTAAGCAGATCTTTTACAGGTTTATAAAATATGAACAAAATTATAAACTAGATGAGAGATATTGTGTGTGTGTGTACGCTGTATGTAAAACCATGAGCAAAATTAAATTTAGAAGTATGTTATATCAATCAGATATTCTCTAACTAGCATAATACGCGACAGAACAAACATAATATAATACGGTATGATATATGATAAAGCAACAAACAAGAAGAATGCGTTGAAAAAAAAGTGTCAACAGATCTATCTTGTAGGTCAATTCCAAAATCTGATGAAATTAAAGAATGTTTTCCATTAAATGCACTAACAAACTATAGTAATCTGGCTAAAATAAGTACCTTGGTTCCTTTCTTAATATTACAACCTCGGGCATAACTATATAAATTATGTTCCAGTCGCATTTTTTGGTCCCAGTGCACTCTTTCTGGAGGAGCAAGATCTTCAAAACGATCTACCAGCACATATTGATGTGCAGCTCGCCATGACAAAGGATGACATTGCATAACTGATATGAATCTTGCCAGATTGTGAAATTCACATTTGGCACACCTGTAATCATAAACAGGATATTAAACATGATGGACAAGCAGCTTTCTATGAGTTCACTGTTCCAATTTTCTTTTATTTTCTTTTGTCGAGCCCCTTGAATTAGAATTGGCTAACACGGTCTGGAATGTTAAAAACAGGCAAATGAATATTATCCGCTTTACTATATCTGTTTCAGATAAACTTACCTCCAATTCGATGAAACCAGATAAGCAAAAAACAATTTTGCTCCATCACGGATTTCAATCTAGAAATGATGCTTGAGGCACTGCTTGGGTTTTATAAGTTCTTTTACATCTTTGAACTTGTACAGATGTGTAAGCACCAACTTGTAATACGTTAAGGAACTCAAGAAAAGCATTTTCCAGTATAAGAAAACTCTTGTAACTAGCTTCTGAAAAAAAAATGAAAATATTTCCATCATCAAACACAAAAAAATATGTTAACGTTTATTGGCAGACAGACTAACTTTATATCCAATATGAAAACAGCTGAGATTCACGTAACAATGATGCCATTACAGGTATGGTAATTGATGTCAGAAATTGGAACGAGGTGTCTGTCACGGTCAGCTAAAAAACAAGATGCGGCCAAGGTTGTACATACACACATTTACCTGTTTCAGTAGAAATGTGATTTAGTTTCTAGTTACAGACGCATGCAAGATATCAAAATAGATTCACAGGATAGTATAAGTATTCAAACAAAGGTTACAGTGAGCATAAGAACACACATCTGCAATTAGTATATGCAAGTACCCGCAAGGTCGCAAGTGTTTGTAATGAGTGTACATGTGGGTATTACAGGGGGTAAATGGGTGTCATTATATAAAGGTAACTGAGAAATGAACGTAAAGCTTCTGGTAAAGAACTATGTAATGCTTAGATAGTATTTGCAAAACTAAATACGATCCCAAAAAAATTGGCTGTTACCAAAGGACTGTTTAAAATGAAAATATGTTTTAATCAAATAGACAAAGATAAGATTGAGATGCTCGAGGAGTGTTTGAAGAAGCTCAATAACCTCTTAAACAATCAAGATGGATAGATTTCGTATCAGCTATTGAGTCAAATCACAAATTCAATTGCCAGGATACACTCTTCATTTAGGCAGTGTATCAATGTGATAAACTCCAAAATTTTAATAGATGGTGAGCATGGGTGAACAATGGTATTTAGCACTTGATCTGTTATTCAAAAAATGATGTAACAGGTTGTAGGTACTATGAACCTAGAGCTGTAACTATAGAACGTGACTGCAGCTATAACAGTGCTCTCAAAACCAATGTTAATGGACACTAGAATATAGTTGACTCACACAAAAACCTCATTCAGAACTCTACTAGAACTTACCATTTCAAACCCTTGCTTTCCATTGCTATTACTGAACGGTACAAACCTAACCTGATTATCAAATTATCCAAATTAAGCATAGGCTAAAAAATATTACCTTGGGAGGTCCATGCACTACAATAACATATGGAGCTGGTTCTTCTTCTCCTTGTCCTGTAAAATTTCTTCACGGTGCTCTTGGATCAGTCTCATGTGGCCAAACATAAACCATCTCATCCCAACCAGTACTAGCAAGTAAACCTTCGACAAGAACACTCATATCAACACCAACCGCAAATTCAGTATGATGATCATATCTCCCAACAAGGGCATCTTCAATTTGATAATCCCATAAACAAACCGTCATATCATACGAACACGATGCGATCAAACTCTGTCTATGTGGTGAGAATTTAACTTTCCTAACAGCATAACTATGCCCATTCAACACACTAACGGGAACCCTGGAATTCCTTACATCCCAAACTTTAATCGACTTATCAACGGAAGCCGTAACAATCAGACAATCATCATATTTATTCCAATCACAAGATAAAACCTCAAATTCATGTGCAGGTAATATCATAGTTGAAACAGGCTCTCGGACATCCCAAACCCTAACAGTACAATCCCTGGAAGCAGAACAAAATATATCAGCATGTCTAGGGTTCCATACAGATGAATAAACACAATAAGCATGTTCTTTAAGAGTTCTTACACTCGTCGGACGATCCACAGTCCATAATTTAACCGTATCGTCCCACGACGACGTAATAAACGAATCACGACGAACAGGATTCCAATCAACAGAATGAACTTCACGAGTATGTTCAGAAAGTGAACGAATAGGATTACCTGTTGGTGGCAAACCTAAATCATATAATTTCACAGAACCATCAGCTATAGCAGCAACAAGAAGATATTCATTCTCTTCAGACCAAGTAACATCGTAAACACCATCAGCTGTTTCAAATGATGATATCTCTGTCATTGGACCACCTGGTACTGGATTTATATCAAGAACATGAATTCTTCCATTACCAAGTATACCAAAGCTTTTAACATCGAAAAGCCCCATTTGATTCTTTAAATTTTGTTTTCTTTCATTTAGGATATATGTGGTTAAATCTACTTCACGGATGTTTCTACTTATAATTATTCTGATGTTATTTTTTCAGTTTCATAGCGAGCTTAACCAAAGCATAATAGATCCTTAAATCCTGATGTCTAAAAGTGATTCATCCTTTCTGCAGCATCTGCTTTACCTTTTTGTTAACTGTTTTTCAACTTTTATGGATCCTTTTGAATGCAGAAGTGGTGGTTTTTATAAAACCATCACCAACATCCAGCTTCTTCATAATCCTGGTGGGTATCTTTGCTGAATGCGTGAACTCGCAATATACATTGTCGTCCTTTACCATCGTTATGTTTGAATGGTTACCTCCACTGCAGTCTCTTAATGCACATGTACACGTAACTAGACTCTGAATTTCTGTGTTAGGGGGTCCACATTGAATATTTCCATCTGGGTTCTGCTGCTAATCAGGTTGGTAACGTCCCAATCGAGGCCAACTCCAATCTAGTCCTCATAATGGTAGTTGTATCCACTTTTATGAAGAACTATCAAGGTATCCCATGTCGATCAAAGTTTGCACATTCTATAATGTAGTAGAACATGGCAACGATTATGACCAACGCGGATCGCCATTATTACAGGGAAATATCCTCTAGAAGTGATACCAAAGTATACCCGTATATACAAATACCAGTTGTTGTAAGGTTAGTATTAACATTTTTGTATTATTCTTTGTATCTTATTTGTTATGCCGGTGTTTGAGGTCGTGGTTTCTAAACTTTACGGCCAGTTGTATATCAATTAATGTTTAGAAATCCTTTTTCTCATTGTAATTTGTTGAATACTTATTAGTAGCATGTACGATTTTTAGAATGTTGGTTTGTCTATAGTGTGATGGATGTTGACACTCTGTAATGTGAGTACTCTTAACTAAAGATGCTCCTTAGTGGCTTAAATTTGCATGCTAATGCTAAGTACCCAGTGTTTGATGTGTTTACCCCGTCTAGAACAAAAATATCACTCTATGCTATTATACATGTGTTTCATATATAACAGCAACTCCGTCAAATAGATTTTTTTTCATCGTAATGGAACACCAGGCGTTGATGGGTATTAAACTTTCTTATCTCACTGTTTGGAACTGTAACTCAAGTTTAAGGATTAAGATATTTTGTTGTTGCTTTAATTAATTTGTGATTGTGTTGTAGATAAAGAATTAATCATTAATGCCTCTCAACAGTTACGCGAGCAGCTATACCCTGTCAGCTATGAATTCTTTGTAGGAGTTTACTTATTCTTTCCAGGGAGATGAAGGTGAGATTGATTGGTACTTAATTGAGCGTCGCTCTATCTTTTTTAAAGCTTCCGAAAAATGGCTTAGATGTAGCTTTTAATACTTGAAGTTTCGTAGACAAAAGTAGAATTAGTTGATGTTGAATTTGCATTTGCATTTGATTTTTTTCATAAAATATTGTCAATGGCTTCTTAATGGTACTCAGTAAGTTTGTCGCAATGGTTGGGTGACCTTGACGTACTCAATCTTTAAAGTTTAATTCTCTGTTACCTATAATTCTGTGTCAATGTATGGTATCACCATGCCATCAAACATTTCCTATAGATGCATCTCAAAATACTAGCTAATATGCACCTTGCTTTCAATAGGATGCCCAAGAGACAGGTAGACTAAGCTTTGCCTGTATGAGTGTGAATCTTCAGGTTGTCGTCATGTCAACCAATTATACTTCCGTTCTGGACTCAATTTGGAAATCATTCGGTAGTTCCAGTATTTACTTTTTTGTGATACTGAGAGTAGTTCCAGTATTTTTAAAGCCTTTTATGGTTTATTTGGGTTGTTCGATTGGAGATACCCATATCACGCAGGAAAAAGTAGTGGCGACAATTCAAGTTGGATTTGTACCGATTATAAATCGCAAAGCTGACTTTTGGATCAGGCTCGAATCCTACAATCTCAAGCCACTGCTGACACCTAGATTTTCGCAGTTACCACTTTCCGCCCCCATCTTGATTCTCAGGCTGAAAAAGACACCACACAGGTAGTGTGTCCTTCAGTCATGACAAGCCTACATAGAAGGCCTGCATCAGTGAAAAGTTGGACCCAACTGCCGAAGACCGTAGGTTTCTTCAAGAGTTTAAGAAGAGTGTTAGAGTTTTTTGGTATAATGCCTTACCCTCTTTTGAGAGATAATGGTCATATATATTATTATTATTTTGGTCAATTAAGGAGAATATCCTGTGACCGTAAATAAGGTAGAGTATCTTCTATTACACCCCCTTAGTCTGAGCGGGAGAGGAACAAACGCTAAGACTAGAACGAAAATTAATAAACAATTGTCTTGGAAGACCCTTGGTGAAGATATCAGCGTATTGATGTTCGGAAGGAATGTGTAAGACACGAATATCACCAATACGAACCCGTTCACGAACAAAATGGATGTCAATCTCCACATGTTTTGTACGTTGATGTTGGACCGGATCACCAGACATGTAGACAGCACTCACATTGTCACAATACACTAGAGTGGCCCGTTGTAATGGCATATGTAACTCAAGAAGTAAATTCCGGAGCCAAGTCGTTTCAGCCACAGCATTAGCGACACCCCTGTATTCTGTTTCAGCACTTGAGCGAGACACCGTTGCTTGACGTTTGGAAGACCAAGAGACAAGATTGTCTCCAAGGAAAATGCAGTAACCGGATGTTGATCGGCGTGAGTCAGGACAACCCGCCCAATCAGCATCAGAATAGGCGGTGAGGCCAGAGATGTTCGAAACCGAGAGAGACAAACCATGATCAATAGTGCCCTGTAGGTATCGAATAATGCGCTTAATGGCTTGCATGTGTGGCTCCCGAGGGTCATGCATAAATAAACATACCTGCTGAACCGCATAAGAGATATCCGGTCGAGTGAAAGTGAGATATTGTAACGCTCCGGCCAGACTACGATATAAAGTAGGATCCGAAAGTGCTGGTCCAGAAGTAGCACTGAGCTTAGAGTGCGTGTCAACCGGAGTTGCTACTGGTTTGCAGTTCGTCATGGATGCACGAGCAATGATGTCCTTTGTGTAGAGTGACTGAGATAAAAACAACCCTGAGGAAGAACGAGAAGCAGTAATACCCAAAAAATGATGTAACGGGCCAAGATCAGTCATAGAAAATTCCAGTTTCATCAGGTCGATAAACCGGGCTAGGAGAGCATCAGTAGAGGCAGTGAGTATGATATCATCAACATATAGTAATAAGTATGCAGTTTCCCGGCCGGACCGGTAGATAAATAGAGATGGATCACAAACACTACCCCGAAAACCACAACCTGTGATGAAAGTCGCAAACCTCTGGAACCACGCCCGAGGCGCCTGTTTGAGACCATAAAGAGATCGGCGAAGACGACAAACATAATCAGGTCGAGCAGGGTCAACAAATCCCGGAGGTTGATGCATATAAACTGTCTCAGATAAGTCCCCATGTAGGAAAGCATTCTTAACGTCCAATTGGTGAATCAGCCAAGATTTTGATGTGGCAATGCTGAGAACGGTACGAATGGTGGTAGGCTTAACAACCGGACTGAAAGTCTCAAAAAAATCAACCCCAACCTGTTGCGATTTACTATTGGCAACAAGACGGGCTTTGTATCGCTGCAATGTACCATCTGCATTAAACTTGTGACGAAATAACCACATGGAACGAATAACATGAGATCCAATAGGTCGTGGTACTAGATCCCAAGTGTTAGTTTTTAACATAGCAATAAACTCATCTAGCATGGCCTTGGTCCAGTTGGGATCCCTAAGAGCATAAAGGTGAGATTTTGGCAAGTTGGAGATGTGCTCTTGTGTCTGAACATTGAGGTTCAATCTGTGAATGGGACGGAAGATTCCACGAGATGCACGAGTGACAGGACGAGAGGAGTTGGCTGAAGTGCCAGGCTGAGCAGAAGATGAAGGCGTGACTGCCTGGATAGTGCAGTCAGGCGCTGAAGTGGTGCAGTCAGACGCTGTTGCAGGTGTTGAAGAGGTGCAGACAGGCGCTGTTGCAGGTGCTGAAGTGTTGCTGTCAGGAGCTGTGGAAGCTGACTGCTGCTGTAGGGGAATGTGGAGATGAGTAGTGCAGTCAGGCGCTGAAGTAGTGCAGTCAGGCGCTGTTGCAGGTGCTGAAGTGTTGCTGTCAGGAGCTGTGGAAGCTGACTGCTGCTGTGGGGGAATGTGGAGATGAGGTGCTGTAGTAGAACGACGATGAAGAGGTGTGTAGAGCTGTATTGCAGGAGACGGAGTATGTGTAGCGGTGGAAGATGGTGGAGTAACGTCAGGGCGTTGCTGTGCAGTAGAGGAAGGAATTGATGTAGCAGCGGAAGGAGGCTGGACAGTAGGATTAGAAGATGTTGGGTAACAGAAACGAAAGGGAAGGAGAGTGGAAGATGGTGTAGAGGAAGAGTCTTGACAGTTTGATGAAGTAGAGACAGTGTTCTTGAATGGAAACACGTTTTCATCAAAGGTCACATGACGAGACAAGATGATTTTGTTAGTGGCTAAGTCGAGACATCGATAGCCACGGTGATGGGTTGGAAACCCAAGAAAAACACACTTAGTAGAACGAGGAGAAAGCTTATGAGTAGTGGTAGAGGAAAGATTGGGGTAGCAAAGACAACCAAAAGTACGGATATGAGAGTAGGTTGGTTGACGTTGATAGAGAATGGACACCGGAGAAAAGAAATTTAGGATTTTGGAAGGAAGAATGTTGTGGAGGTAGACGGCCATGTGTAAGGAGTCGGCCCAATATTTGGTAGGGATAGATGCATGAGACATAAGTGTGCGAGTGATGTCATTGACACGACGAATCATTCGCTCAGCTTTGCCGTTTTGAGAGGAGGTATGAGGGCATGAGAAACGGAAAACTAACCCATGTTTTTGAGCAAATTCATGAAACGATGAGTTTTCGAATTCGCGACCCATGTCACATTGAAAAGATTTGATTTCACGTTCGAACTGAGTTTTGACGAAGGAACGAAATTCCAAGAACTTGGTATAAACTTGGGATTTTAATTTGAGAGGAAAGATCCATAGATAATTTGTGAAGTCATCTAACAAGATAAGATAGTAATTAAAACCGGTCTCAACATGTAATGGTGAGGTCCATAAGTCGCTATGAATGATATCAAAAGGAGCAAAGGTAACAGAATTTGATTCAAAAAATGGCAGACGAACATGTTTACTAACTTGACAAGAATGACAAAGTTTGGTAGACTGAGTTTTATTACATTGAATGGAAGAGTTTGCACGTAAATTATCTAAGATAGCTTTCCCTGGGTGGCCGAGACGGCTGTGCCAAATGTCATGAGAGCACACGTCAAGGGATATAGGATGAGACAGAGACGATGTTGAAGGTGATACGACAGAGGAAGTAATAGGATAAAGCTCCCCGGAACTGTTACATCGAAGGAGAATCTTCCTCGAATTCAAATCCTTCACAGAAAAACCAGACGGATCAAATTCAACAGACACATGATTATCAGTGGTGAATTTACGAACAGAAACCAAGTTTTTGATTATGTCGGGAGCAACAAGAGTATCTTTGAGTTTTAGGGTGCGGGACGGAATATCTATGAACTTGGTACCGGAGGCAGTGACTGGAATACTGTGACCATTGCCAACTAAGATGGAATGAATATTACTAGTGTTAAAAACAGTATTCAAAGTACCTGAATCCGCAGTGAGATGCGATGTAGCACCGGTATCCATATAGAAAGCATCGTCAGGTGAGTATAAACTCATGGAGCTGTATGCTTCGGCAATGTCGCTTGGTTGATGATATTCCGTGGATGGAGTAAGGTATGCCTGTGCACGTCCAACGCCAGATGTTCGACCGCGTGACTGACCAGAACGGCCACGGCCGTGGAAGGAACCGCGGCTGGAAGGTTGCTGCTAATGTGTTGCCGGAGGTGCTGTAGGATACGGACAAGGTGGTACTGCCCATTGTGGTGGACAGTGGAGGTTGTACGTAGGATGAGGTGCACCGTAGAGCTGATAAGGGGACGGAGGTGTTGGCAGCAAGGGTGGTTCGGTGGCTGGAGCAGATGAACGATGACCACCACGTCTGGCATGACCACCACGCTGTGAGCGCTGGTTGTTGCGATCTGTGGTTGGAGCTGCAGCTGCAAGAGCCGTAGGTGCAGACTGTGATTGCTGTTGGGAGCGTCGAATCTCTTCGGTACGCAGCTGGGATCGAGCGGCATCAAACGTCGGCATTGATTGTTGGATAAAAGAGGCTACCGTGTTGTATTCCTCCGGAAGGCCGTTGACAAGTTGGATCACAAGGCGTTTGTCATCCATGGGAAAGTCAAGATCAAGTAATCGATCGGACAGGGATTTTAGCTTATCGCAGTAATCATCAATACTATTGCAATCAATAAACTTAAGATTGACAAACTTACGTTCAAGAGTCGCAGCGCGATTACCTTTGTTGTCTTGAAAGAGTTTCTTAAGATGATCCCAAAGCTCTTTAGCGGTTTTGCCAGATTTGAGGACGGTAAGCATTAAATCCTTGGCCATGGTGGAGAACATCCACTGTCGATAGAGAGCGTCGAGTTGGAGCACGGTGTCGGCGTCAACATCTGCAGGGGGTTTGTCTTCATTGATGAGAAAAAGAAGGCGATGAGCTTGAAGATGGAGTTCAAACAGAAAAACCCAAGATGAGTATTCATCCTGTTTGATGTCTAGGATAATAGGGATTAGGGTTTTGATGTTGTTGATAGCAAACGCCGGATGGATTGTCTTTTTATCTCCTGCCATTGTTGATTTTGGTGAAGTAGGTGAAGAAGAAAAAGAAGAAGAAGAAGAAGAAGAGGATCGGCTATTAGGTCGATACCATGTTAGAGTTTTTTGGTATAATGCCTTACCCTCTTTTGAGAGATAATGGCCATATATATTATTATTATTTTGGTCAATTAAGGAGAATATCCTGTGACCGTAAATAAGGTAGAGTATCTTCTATTAAAGAGGACTGTGCTTCAAACAGATTTTACTCAGATTATAACTACAAGGATAGGCACATAAGAAGGGCTTCGATCGTCGTGTAATTAGGACATAGTATAAATTGGGAGAAAGTTAATCTGTGGGTAGGTGTAATATGAATTTTTAGGAGTGGTTCATTCTGATGAAAAGCCAAAAATATTTGGCATCCTACAAGATTTACAGGTAGTTACGTTTTGTAGCCAATGGTGTCAAGTTCAATAAACCATAGTTTTCTTTTCCTTTTCTTTTGGCTCATTTGCCATTCATATTTTTTAGGTTGTGGTATTGAATTAGTATGTGTGTTTGACAAATGTGTCCGTCTGTCTAATGGGTCGTTATTGGGTTGCAGTAGAAGGTGGAAAAGGAGATGATTGTAGTTGAACTAGATGACCTATGCAATTATTTGTCTTATCGCCTTATCGGTTTTTTACTTTTTTGTTACTAACCTCATCCATCGTGTAAATAATTAAAATTAAAATAAAAATACAGTACTATGAACTGAACATGAGCGGTGGCCAGTGAGAAGCACCTTGAATTAATTATTAATTTATCTTTGAATGTTTTTGTAAATTATGAAGGTTTGATTGAGTAGGTGATGCTATAAGCGCCCACTTTGGTTTAAGAAGCATTCTGATGATGATGCCTTCAGAGATAAAGTTAGGGTTTTTTGTTCGCACAATTCCATTCTATTGAACCGTTTTATGCATTTAGGTTAAAAACTTCAAATCAATACCCACTACCAAATACGGAGTAATTTATTTGGGATTTGATTTCAGTAACCAATTTTGGTGTGGGTTTTCCTGAGAAGATGGACGTTGTGGAAAAAATAATAATCAGGTTAAGACCCTTGATCATCTGTCTAAACAAACAACCATTTTATCACCAAAAAGAAAAATCGTAGGTGCTAACTATCGGTGTAAAAGAAAAGAAGTCATAGATTTCTATTCGAGCAGCAAACCAAATCCCGGGCCGTTACGGCACAGGTCATATGATGTGATTTTCAATTGAGTTGTAGTAAAAAGTTCGTTGAGACTTGTGAAAGCAAAAGATTTTACATTTAATGAAATTTAAAAACAAACAAAACTTATTTCAAGATTATTAGGAATAACCAAGACACTGATTCCACTATCACGCATTAATAAATTATGGCAAATAATCCAAAACTCTAATTATCTTTTAAGTCCCTTATTTCTTATTTCACAAATAATGAAACATATTCTCAAATATTAATTGTATTCCCCAAGCATAGACTATCAATTGATTAAACAAAGTATAATCTATCAAATTGAATCACAAGTAATTAAGAAAATTATGTAAACATTTAAAAACTCTGCAAAAGCAGTGATTGAGTGAATTATAATTAAAAATTAGAGAAAATGAAATAGTTATCCACTATTCATGCGTGAATAGCTTCCTCATTGCCTTGTTTGTGGGAGAATTAGCTCATCATCATGTTGGAAACACACTCAAAATTCATTTTTATTGCTCAAAGGGTGTTTACAAAGATGAAATGGAGAAAAACTATTAAAAATCGGGTTTGTAACAGTTATAAGTGTTACAAACCGAACTGTTACAGAGAACGATATATGTAAACTGTCACTGATGCTGTAACATACGACCCTCACCCCTCTGTCGTTGTCACTGTTGATAAACGACTGTCTCTATGGGTCTTTTGTTCTTCGTGTTCTTCACAGCAGCAAAAATGGTGATTTCTGCAACTTGATTTTCTCGACTCTCTGATGCTCTATAATCTCCCAAACTCTCCGTAAACCTTCTATGATATCCCAGCACTTATTTATAACCCAGCAACAGCAAATTCTCACGTAATAACTTCATATAATTCTCCATTACTCGGCATTATTCTTCGCGGACAGTCAAGGATTTTCTTCCCTGATTTATCAACCCATGCGTTCCTCCTTAGTTGTCATGCTACAAACACGTTCCAAAAGTCACCAAAACCCAGTTTCCACACGCAAGCCTATAGTTACAGCACACACTTCCCGGAAATAAACCCGAGAAGATATATCCTCCCTGTTTTGCGCAAATATGATTCTCCAACCCTATTCTTTTTGAATTTGATGCAATTACCTATCATGTTTATCTGCAACAGGCCCAGTCCAACTGATTGTAGCGTTTTAATCTCACTAGAAGTCATCCAAATCCAAAACAATAATATCGGGTTTATCAAAACACGTTACTCCCTGATTTATTCCATCTGACGCTCCAGCCAATTCTAACCCAAATCATTGATCATACCATGCATGTTAAGCTTAAACAGGCCTTCCCATGAAATTTCAACCATTGAGTCTCCTTGAATCTTCTCCAAAATCGAACCCTAATTTCTGTTGAAGAATAACCAAATTTCCCGCAAAAAACATAATTTGAATGTTGAAGATGAAGTGCCCTGAATCCGTTCTGCGGGTTCCTTTAACACCGAGTGCTCTGGGGTGCCCTTATCCAAAACGAGGGTGTCTTTAGTAATTTTCCAGGGTGCCTTTAACACCTTTTCGAGCCAAAATTTCCAAAAATGTTTATTCCCCAAAAATACCAACAAACACATAAAACACCAAAATAAGTACGAAATAGAGTACCAACAATACAAAACATTTAGGACAAATTAGACACAAAAATGTATCTATCATCATATCCTAGTGATAGATCAAAACAAATTAAAATGGAGATTTTAGTTACTGGTTGGATTGGTCTGGTCTGATTAGGTCCTTGTGGTTTCCCTTGAATGGTTTAGTTATTTGATTTTGGTTGGCGAAGATCGACTGGAATAGCTTTGCATATGTGCTAGTCTCAGATGCAGCTGTAGTAAAGGCTTGAATTATTTTTGTGTGATTGTAGATCGGTTGTTGTTTGGTGTTCCCTGTTACATCTACAAAATCTAACATTCCTTAGTTTGTTGTTATTCGTGGTAATTAATTGTTACTTCTCACATTCATTTTGCAGTTGTATGGAGGTGGTGTACTATCATGGCCTGTTATGTCATCAACCAGTGAGCCAAGGAGTGTCCCTGGACTATTCCAGTTTGTGTCATTCCTTTTGGTTTTTTTGTGTGGTGAATTGGTTTCTTGTTGTCAACTACTCTTGCTGGTTACTAAATGTTATGTTTATGTGCAGCTGAAAATCTCCTCTTACTACTTTTAGTCTGAACCGTACTTAAGAAATAAAAAACAAAAGGGATTAGGATTCAACGAGATATGGCGAAACTACCATGTTTTTTTTTAATTCTAACACCTGAGCTCTGTGCTTTTATGAATAGACTCTTTAGATGTTTCCATCTAATCAGATTGGTTCCTCAACTCCTACAACCATGATGTTCCCATCCACTTAGATTGGTTAGTGCCAACCTTAATAAGCATAAATTTCTAGGATCTGGAGTTTATTTATTGCAACTAAAAGCTAACAAAAAGTTTATTCCCCACCCCCAAACTTAAATCTAACATTGTCCTCAATATTTCTAATGAAAGAGCAATACCAAAAAGTAAAGTAACATGAGGAATCAGTAAAGAGAGAAGTCGGAAAGATAGTCACTGGGTGAAGAGAGAAATCAAAAACTAATATACAACATACAATCGCCTCGTTGGTCAATCAAGGGTAAACATGGTCCTCTAGAGGGACCTCCTCAACATTACCTCTAGTAAAGGGCTCTAAAAAGGGTTTCGATCTCATATCGTTAACCTTCGAAGAACTACTACCATCTGGTGTCTCGATTTCAACAACTCCATGAGGAAAGACAGTGCATACAATAAAAGGTCCCGTCCACCAAGAACGTAACTTCCCAGGAAAAAGATGCAAGCGGATATCATACGGAAGAACTTTTTGACCTGGAAAAAATGACTTTCTTAAAATATTCTTATCAGGCACAAGTTTCATTTTGTTCTTATACTCCTTAGCACTATCGTATGCATCTCTACGAATCTCTTCCAACTCATTGAGCTGGAGTTTCCTATGGGCTCCTGCCTTATCTGGTGAAAAATTTAGCTGCTTAACAGCCCAATATGCTCTATGTTCTAACTCAACAGGTAAGTGACATGCCTTTCCATACACAAGTCGATGAGGTGACATTCCAATGGGGGTATTAAACGCAGTACGGTAATCCCATAAGGCATCAGTAAGCCTAGACGCCCAGTCTTTCCGATTAGGATTAACTGTTTTCTCTAATATACGCTTTATCTCCCTATTGGAAACATCTACCTGACCACTAGTCTGTGGATGATATGGGATATATACCTTATGTGTAATACCATATTTCTTCATCAAGAGCCTAAAAGGTCCATTACAAAAGTGCGACCCTCCATCACTAATTATAGCTCGCAGTGTACCAAAACGTGTAAGTATATTATCTTTCAAGAACTCAATCACAACCCTATGGTCATTAGTCTTACGCGCAAACACCTCAATCCACTTAGAGACATAGTCTACATCGACAAGGATGTATAGTTTACCAAAAGAATTAGGAAACGGACCCATAAAGTCAATACCCCACACATCAAAGACCTCAACAACTAAAATAGGATTCAAGGGCATCATGTTCCTACGGGAAATGGTTCCTAATTTCTGGCAACGCTCACAAGTAACACAATGATTATGGGAGTCTTTAAACAACGAAGGCCAATAGAATCCACACTGCAATAACTTAGCAGCAGTCTTCTTAGCACTAAAGTGACCCCCACAAGCATGATCATGACAAAAGGAAATAATACTGGACTGGTCAATCTCAGGTATACATCTCCTAATAATCTGGTCTGGACAATACTTAAACAAATAAGGATCATCCCAAAAGAAGTGCTTCACCTCGGCTAAAAACCTAGAACGATCTTGTTTACCCCAATGATGGGGCATTCGACCAGTGACAAGATAATTCACTATATTCACATACCAAGGTAATTGGGTAACAAAGAACAGTTGTTCATCAGGAAAGCTATCCCTTATAGGAAGGGATCATCAGGGGAATCAACAACTAGCCTAGACAAGTGGTCTGCTACTACATTTTCGCACCCTTTTTGTCTCTAATGTCTGGAGAAAACTCTTGCAACAAAAGGATCCACCTAATCAATCTAGGTTTCGTATCCTTCTTAGACAGAAGATATTTCAAAGCAGCATGATCAGTATATATTACGATCTTAGAACCTAAGAGATAGGGTCTAAACTTGTCTAAGGCAAACACAATGGCTAATAGTTCCTTCTCGTAGTGGTATAGTTCAACTGGGCATCATTCAGAGTTTTGCTAGCATAGTAAATCACATGAAGTAACTTTTTCTCGCTGACCTAGCACAACACCAATAGCATAATCTGAAGCATCACACATGATCTCAAAGGGTAGGTTCCAGTTGGGTGCCTGGACTATGGGGGCGGTAGTGAGTAAATTCTTAAGCTTCTAAAAGCCTCTAAACAAGCATCATCAAGACAAACTTAACGTCTTTTGCAAGCAAATTGCAAAGAGGTCTAGAAATCAAGCTAAAATCCTTAATGAATCGACGATAAAAACCTGCATGCCCTAAGAATGACCTAATATCTCTTACGGTTTTTGGGACCTGTAAAGTTTTAATAAGGTCAACTTTGGCTCTATCTACCTCTATACCCTTCGAAGATACGATATGCCCTAGAACAATTCCTGAACGAACCATGAAGTGACATTTCTCCCAATTAAGCACTAAATTTTTTCCTTACACCTAGTCAAAACTAATGACAAATGATGCAAGCACTCATCGAAAGACGAACCAAACACTGAAAAATCATCCATAAAGACCTCTAAGAACCGTTCTACCATGTCAGAAAATATGCTCAACATACAACTGAAAGGTCGCAGGGGCATTACATAGCCCGAAAGGCATGCGTCTATGCAAAGGTACCAAAGGGACAGGTAAAAGTGGTTTTCTCTTGGTCTTCTGGGGCTGATAACCTGATTATAACCGCAGTATCCATCTAAAAAAAATAATGGCTACGTCCAGCTAATTCTCTAGCATTTGGTCGATGAAGGGAAGGGGAAAGTGGTCCTTCCTAGTGACCTTGTTCAATTTTCTATAGTCAATACAGACACGCCAACCCGTGGTCACCGGGTTGGGATTAACTCATTTTCTCATTCTGGACTACAGTAATACCGGATTTCTTGGGAACAACCTGAACGGGGCTGACCCACTTACTGTCTGAAATGGGGTAGATAATGCCTGCATCTAACAGCTTAAGAACCTCGGTTCGAACTACTTCTTTCATATTAGGGTTCAGTCGACGTTGCATCTCCCTAGAAGGTTTGGTGTCACTCTCTAAATAGATATGATCACAATCAGTAGGACTTATACCCTTAATGTCTGCTATGGTCCACCCTAAAGCTTCCTTGTTGTTTTGAAGGACGGTTACTAGCCTACTTTCCTGATCACTATCCAAGTCGGATGCTATAATCACAGGTAAAGTTTCAGATGGGCCTAAAAACACATACTTCAGGGTATCTGGTAATGGTTTAGGTCCAACTTAGGAGGCTCTTCTAAGAAGGAACTAGGGTAGACTTAGAAACTGGTAGTGGTTCGAACTTAGGTTTCCATCCCATTAGTGTCTAACAAAGGGGTTGATCTAACAGCATTCACCTCATTAATCACATTATCATCATCAAAATCAATCCCAAAGTGAGCTAGGCATTTTCTAATGGATCTTCTAACAAAGTGTTTGGTAATGACTCCTCGACTAATGTTCCTATCATGTTCACCTCTTCTATGTTCGAGTCATCTAGTTCAGAGGGTAGCTTACTAATATTAAAAATGTTCAGCTCAATAGTCATATTACCAAAAGACAAATTCATAATACCGTTTCGACAGTTGATGATCGCATTGGATGTAGCTAAAAACGGGCGACCTAAAATCACTGGTATCTGGTTCTCTGGGTCAGGGACAGGTTGGGTATCTAGGATAACAAAATCCACAGGATATAAAACTTGTCGACCTCTATAAGAACATCCTCGATCACACCACGAGGAATTTTAACGGACCTATAGCTAACTGAAGTGTCATCTGGGTAGGTTTCATCTCACCAAGTCCTAGCTTAAGGTACACATGGTATGGAAGTAAGTTCACACTGGCTCCTAAGTCAAGCAAAGCTTTCTCGACACGGTATTTACCTATTGTCAAGAAATAGTAGGGGACCCTGGGTCTTTATACTTAGGAGTAGTGGTATTCTGAATAATAACTCACATGACTAGCTAGGAAGGCTTTCTTCTGGACACTAAGTTTTCGCTTTCGCGTACACATATCCTTAAGAAACTTGGCATAAGCGGGAATCTCTAATCGCATCTAATAATGGAAGGTTGATAGTTACCTGCTTAAAAACCTCCAATATATCATTAAAGTTGGACTCCCTCTTAGTTGGAACTAGCAGCTGTGGGAATGGGGCTCTAGGAACAAAGTCGGGCTCAATATGACCCTCATTGGTCTCTTTAGAGACTCTATCAGTCTCCTCAGTTTCTGGTTCAGAAGGGTGAACTACAACATGTTCACTATCAGGCATGGAAACCTTGTTGTCTATCACTCTACCACTCCTAAGGGTTTTAATAGCATTTACATGTTCGGATGGTCTTTCACCTATTTCATTAATTCCTCTAGGGTTGGGTTGAGTTTGACTAGGAAACTTACCTCTTTCTCTTAAAGACTCATTTATCTGACTAACCTGGGTTTTCAACTCGGAAATAGCCTGAGAGTTAGCCTGACCTATTCTCTTATTTTGTTCTAAACCTTGAGCGACAGATTGCTGAAACTGCACAGTGTTACGAGTTAACAAAGCAATAGACTCTTCTAAACTCATAATCTTCTTATCTGAAGGATTCTGAAACTGTGCCGGAGCTGAAGGATTCTTAGTATAGCCAAAACCTGGGGGAACCTGAGAGTTACTAGACTGACCTTGATTCTGGCCCTTAGACCAAGAAAGGTTGGGATGGTTTCTCCAGCCAGGGTTATAGGTTTCTGAATATGGGTCAAACTTCTGACGGTTATCGAATCTAGTGTTGTTATAAAGAGCATTGGCTTGCTCCTCAACAGTATGGCCTTCCCAAGAAGGCTCTATTCTACCACTATTACCACTAGAATGACCTAATTCTAAGGCTTCTAACCTTTTGGCTATGGCTGCTATTTTAGCATCTGACTCATAAGATCCTTCTACCCTATTGACATTTCCTCTACTTAGAAGAATTATTTTCTGGGGTTCCCTACTATTTTCCCATTTTTGGGTCTTATCGGCGATTTCATTCAAAAATGTCATCGCCTCATCAACAGTTTTATTCTCAAACCCACCTGTGCATAAGGACTCAACCATGGTTGTTGTTGAATAATCTAAACCCTCGTAGAGGATCTGAACTAACCTAACCATCTCTAAACCATGATGAGGACATTGAGATATTAAGTCATTGAACCTTTCTAAATACCTATATAAAGATTCTCCCTCTTGTGAGCAAAAGTACAGATTTGTGTCCTAATAGACGATGTTTTGTGCCTTGGGAAAAACTTCTGTATAAAGGCAGATGTAAGTTGGTCATAGGTTTCAATTGACTCAGAAGCCAAACTATACAGCCAAGATTTGGCTTTATCTTTTAAGGAAAAGGGGAATAACCTAAGTTTCAACGCATCATCACTAAGGTTTTTAATCTTCAGAGTACTACAAACTTCCTCAAATTCCCTAACATGAAAATAGGGGTTCTCATTCTCTTTTCCTAAAAAGATTGGGAGCATCTGTAAAGTCCCAGATTTGAGTTCATAATTTTCCTCAGTTTCAGCTAACTTGATACAAGACGGACGAGAGGTCCTAGTTGGGTTTAATAAAGCTTTCAAAGTTGCCATTTCTGGCACTACCAAAGGACTAGGAGTACTTTTTTCACTAATTTTCAAGTTTTCAAAGCTGAAATTTCCAAAGACAGGGCTCTCAAAAGAAGAGTCTTCGAGCTCCCCGCCTTCACAAGAAGAACTACTAGGTTTATCACTAATCAAACGACCTAGAGTGTTTCTTTTCCAATCCCGCTCTTTAATAACCTTGGGCATACACTAGAAAAACAAAAGAAAAATAAAGAGATCCTAAAAGGAAGGGAAGTTCTATGCAAACACAAACAAGGCTGACTCCACCACAGCAAACCTACTGATTTCTAGCAAACAAAAAGCATGATGGCTCTACTTAGATTATTTCTAGACCAGCTTCTAATCTTTCGAAAGGGAATTCGTTACAATTTAAGCAAACCCCTCTGGAATCAATCCGAGTTTAAGTAAGTTGAATCGAGACGAGGGAAGCTCAGTGGAGCTTTGATACCCAAGGCCTCACCTGCGTTACAAGGCGGCGTTTTCAACTCACAGAAACCATCATGAACTTTGAAGCATGCTTAAAAGAGTAACTAATATTTTTCGAATGACTTTCCTATTAAGCTCGTTACCCTATAGGTCTCGTTCTAGTCAAAATTTAGGCTTAGGTTCGCGTTTGGTTTCGTTTTCCTAAGGCGGGAAAGAAGGGAACGGTGATGAAATCCGAACCCTTATCTTGTATGGCCAGTCCTTGCCCTTTACTAGGAAATTAAAGCAGCCGTTTTCAAATCCTCAGCATATATGCAAACGAAGGAATACAGTAACTCGCTGACAGGGGGATTCGAGAGTGTTTCGACAAACTTACCTCCCATACCATACGGGGGATGAACCGCTGAAGTCGACTCATTCCACGACTCCTATGTCATGTACGAACCCGAGGGGACGAGGCGATATCGTAATCTCCGTCCTTCTCTACAAACAGTTTATATTTAAACCACCCTTCCATAGGTTTTTTTTTTTTTAAAATAAAGTCCCAAAGTCCACAGTCCAAAGTCCAAAAATAAAGTGCAAAAGAAAAAGATAATCAAAAAAAAATTCTAAAAAATTGTCTCTCTCTTTTTTTTTTTAATTAATTTTTATTCTTCTTTTCTTTCGCTCCTTTCGCTTTGATTTTACTCCAAATCTTTAAGTATTCACCAAAAACTTCGGCAAATTTTTCTTTCGCTCCAAACTCCAAAATCTGTAAGGAAAAGACAAAAACCCAAAAACGTAAAGAAGAACAAATAAAATAAAAATGAAAAACAAATAAAAAACTAAAAAAAAAAATCTCAAAACTCTAGCCTAAAGACAAGTCCGCGTCGGCGGCGCCAAAAATTGATGTGATTTTCAATTGAGTTGTAGTAAAAAGTTCGTTGAGACTTGTGAAAGCAAAAGATTTTAGATTAAATGAAATTTAAAAACATACAAAACTTAATTCAAGATTATTAGGAATAACCAAGACACTGATTCCACTATCACGCATTAATAAATTATGGCAAATAATCCAAAACTCTAATTATCTTTTAAGTCCCTTATTTCTTAATTCACAAATAATGAAACATATTCTCAAATATTAATTGTATTCCCCAAGCATAGACTATCAATTGATTAAACAAAGTATAATCTATCAAATTGAATCACAAGTAATTAAGAAAATTATGTAAACATTTAAAAACTCTGCAAAAGCAGTGATTGAGTGAATTAGAATTAAAAATTAGAGAAAATGAAATAGTTACCCACTATTCATGCGTGAATAGCTTCCTCATTTCCTTGGTTGTGGGAGAATTAGCTCATCATCATGTTGGAAACACACTCAAAATTCATTTTTATTGCTCAAAGGGTGTTTACAAAGATGAAATGGAGAAAAACTATTAAAAATCGGGTTTGTAATAGTTATAAGTGTTACAAACCGAACTGTTACAGAGAACGATATATGTAAACTGTCACTGATGCTGTAACATACGACCCTCACCCCTCTGTCGTTGTCACTGTTGATAAACGACTGTCTCTGTGGGCCTTTTGTTCTTCGTGTTCTTCACAGCAGCAGAAATGGTGATTTCTGCAACTTGATTTTCTCGACTCTGTGATGCTCTATGATCTCCCAAACTCTCCGTAAACCTTCTGATATATCCCAGCACCTATTTATAACCCAGCAACAGCAAATTCTCACGTAATAACTTCATATAATTCTCCATTACTCGGCATTATTCTTCGCGGACAGTCAAGGATTTTCTTCCCTGATTTATCAACCCATGCGTTACTCCTTAGTTGTCATGCTACAAACACGTTCCAAAAGTCACCAAAACCCAGTTTCCACACGCAAGCCTCTAGTTACAGCACACACTTCCCGGAAATAAACCCGAGAAGATATATCCTCCCTGTTTTGCTCAAATATGATTCTCCAACCCTATTTTTTTTTGAATTTGATGCAATTACCTATCATGTTTATCTGCAACAGGCCCAGTCCAACTGATTGTAGCGTTTTAATCTCACTAGAAGTCATCCAAATCCAAAACAATAATTTCGGGTTTATCAAAACACGTTACTCCCTGATTTATTCCATCTGACGCTCCAGCCAATTCTAACCCAAACCATTGATCATACCATGCATGTTAAGCTTAAACAAACCTTCCCATGAAATTTCAACCATTGAGTCTCCTCGAATCTTCTCCAAAATCGAACCCTAATTTCTGTTGAATAATTACCAAATTTCCCGCAAAAAAACATAATTTGAATGTTGAAGATGAAGTGCCCTGAATCCGTTCTGCGGGTTCCTTTAACACTGAGTGCTCTGGGGGTGCCCTTATCCAAAACGAGGGTTCCTTTAGTAATTTTCCAGGGTGCCTTTAGCAACTTTTCGAGCCAAAATTTCCAAAAATGTTTATTCCCCAAAAATACCAACAAACACATAAAACACCAAAATAAGTACGAAATCGAGTACCAACAATACAAAACATTTAGGACAAATTAGACACAAAAATGTATCTATCATCATATCCTAGTGATAGATCAAAACAAATTAAAATGGAGATTTTAGTTACTGGTTGGATTGGTCTGGTCTGATTAGGTCCTTGTGGTTTCCCTTGAATGGTTTAGTTATTTGATTTTGGTTGGCGAAGATCGACTGGAATAGCTTTGCATATGTGCTAGTCTCAGATGCAGCTGTAGTAAAGGCTTGAATTATTTTTATGTGATTGTAGATCGGTTGTTGTTTGGTGTTCCCTGTTACATCTACAAAATCTAACATTCCTTAGTTTGTTGTTATTCGTGGTAATTAATTGTTACTTCTCACATTCATTTTGCCGTTGTATGGAGGTGGTGTACCATCATGGCCTGTTATGTCATCAACCAGTGAGCCAAGGAGTGTCCCTGGACTATTCCAGTTTGTGTCATTCCTTTTGGGTTTTTTGTGTGGTGAATTGGTTTCTTGTTGTCAACTAATCTTGCTGGTTACTAAATGTTATGTTTATGTGCAGCCGAAAATCTCTTCTTACTACTTCTAGTCTGAACCGTACTCCAAAACTCGCAGAGGAACTTCGTCCAGGTAACTAAACGCGGCATATAAAGATGTGTTGATCTTTGGTTTTATACTTTAAAACTTTTTTCCCATCTTGTACTCCTATAATAATCTCCCATGATCATTAAACAGTTTTAAAGGTGACCCATGTTGCCAATTCTGAGGCTGAGGCTTAGCGTCATGAACTAGAAATTGTAAATCTTTTTAGAGCACTGCTCGGTCGAATTCGCAAGCGTTACTTTCTCAAGATTATTTATCAAGTTTAGTTTCCAAAACTACAAGTCTTGATTTCTAGTCTACTTATACCTATGTCTCGGATTATGATAGAATGTGTAGTTGAGCTTTAGACTTCACGGCGTTCATCGATTGAAGACGAAGAATTACTAAGGGGAGCTTGTGGAAGTTCATCATATGTGGATACTTGAACTCATCTATCACTCAGAAGTTTATTTCTATTTTATCTCCTATTGAGACAAAAGGCGTATAGCTATGTAGACTTTATATTATACAAATTTGATATTTCGAGCTGAGATTTACTCGCTTACATATTTTTCCAAGTATGTGTTGGTAAGCTTTTGCTTTAACCAAGTTTATCTTTATTCTTGAAGAAAGTCAAAAGATGATCATGTGAAAATCGCCTGGTAACATCTTCATGATTTGTGTGAGACAGTCATTTGATGTAGACTCGGAATGTTTCGTATTGATCTCTTGATCACTTGAAAATTGCTTTGAAGCTAATAGTTTGTGTGAGACAGCTATTCCCGTCTTCCAAGAATGTTTCAGTGATTAACATGGAGTTTAAAACGATAAACCATTGATTGGACATAGCACAGTATGCGTACTTGTATGCTAACTGTTGCAAGTTATTCCAAGTCCGAGAACAATAGTATGCGTACTTGTATGCGTACTGGTTTGTTGAAGTCCGAGTACTTAGTATGCATACCCGTATGCATACCGGCTTAACAGTTCAAGTCTGGGAATTCAACTGAGTTTGTTCATGTACAACAGTATGCATACCCATTCACATACTGGCGAACCCAAACCAAATCTGGAACTCTATGCGTACCCGTTTGCATACTTGAGTGGGTAAATTTCTAAAATCGGTTTTTTCATGAACAAATACATTTATATAATAAAAAATGCAATCTTTTGCAAACCGTGGATATAATATTCATGAATTGATTCGAGTGAGTCAAAATCGATTTTGCTTCAATTGTGTCTTGTATACTTCTATGAGAATATAAACAATTGAACAACTCTAGAACTAGTTTCATTAGAGTCATTTGAACCAGTTGTGATTAAGATGAACAAGGTTGATATGAAAATGTTCATATGGATAATTTCGGTTTAGCTATTGTTGAGCCAACCAAGTGTACACGTTTGGGTATGGTTACACATACCTAAATGAAGTCACATTTCATTTTTGTATAACAAGTTAAGTTCGATCTAATGGTTGAAAGATATTAGCTTGAATCTAAAGGTTTTCATCTAATGGTGAATATTGAATGATTTGTTACCAAGGTAACATTGATTGCAATCCCTGATTTGAAAAATATATAAGGGGGAACTTAGCAACTTGGAAACCTAATCATCACACCTCCTGTGTGATACTAGTTGCGACTAGAGTCGATTCTCCTTTAACCTAGTTTTTTCCTAAAACCATTATAGGTTAATGACTTGAAGACTTCATTGGGATTCTGAAGCCAGACCCAACTATTTTCTCTGTAGTTGCGTGTTCTGATCTTACTTTGTTATATCGTGTTGAGTACTATCTTCTCTAAGATTTTCTCGAGATTCAATCTCCGATAAGTAAGATAAAAACTAGTCACAAACATCTTTGTCTCATCGTTTGTTATTCCACAATATCTTGTTTCGCTACCATACGATTAAGATTATTGTGATGTGATTGATATTACTAGGTTGTTCTTCGGGAATATAAGACCGGTGTATCAATTGGTTCATGTTCACCTTGATTTATCAAAAGACGGAACAAAAACTCATAAGCATTTATGTGGGAGACATATTTATCTATTCAATAGACTTTTCTGTGTGAGACAGATTTGTTTATTAAGTCTTCGACTTTGGGTCGTAGCTGAAAAAGCGGGGTTTAACAACCACACTCAACAATTTGTTTGGCAATCTGAATAGACAAACTCCAATATACTTTCAAGAGAATCAACTAGACAGTCAGACTCAATCTAGAGAAAAGTATATCAAATAGTTTTGTATCTCTCTTTCTCAATTCAATCTACAATCAGGAAATAGGAATTTGCGAGCCCGATTGAATATAAGAGAATTAACTTGAACGGTACCAAAGACCGATGTTCAAGGATCAATCAATTTCAATCAACAACCAAAGGTTGGATTTCCCAATTGATCGATTCAACGCACAACCTGTGATATTTCAATAATATAACAAAATATAATGCGGAAAATAAATAAAACAGACACCAGAAGTTTTGTTAACGAGGAAACCGTAAATGCAAAAAAAAAACCCCGGGACCTAGTCCAGATTGGAACACCACACTGCATTAAGCCGCTACAGACACTAGCCTACTACCAATGAACTTTGGACTGGACTGTAGTTGAACCTAATCAATCTCACACTGATTCAAGGTACAATTGCGCTCCTTACGTCTCTGATCCCAGCAGGATACTACGCACTTGATTCCCTTAGCTGATCTCATCCATAACCAAGAGCTGCTACGACCCAAAGTCGAAGACTTGATAAACAAATCTGTCTCACACAGAAAAGTCTATATGAATAGATAAATTTGTCTCCCCCATAAATACCTACGAGTTTTGTTCCGTCTTTTGATAAATCAAGGTGAACAGGAACCAATTGATATACCAGACTTATATTCCCGAAGAACAACCCAAAAATATCAATCACCTCAGAATACTCTTAATCGTATGGTAGCGAAACAAGATATTGTAAAATCACAAACGATGAGACGAAGATGTTTGTGACTACTTTTTATCTTGCCTATCGGAGATTAAATCTCGAGTCAATCTTAAAGAAGATAGTACTCAAACACGATAGAAACAACAAGATCAGATCACGCAACTACAGAGAAAATAGTTGGGTCTGGCTTCACAATCCCAAAGAAGTCTTCAAGTCATTAACCTACAGGGTTTCGTGAAAAATCTAAGGTTAAAGGAGAATCGACTCTAGCTTATGCAACTAGTATCACACAGGAGGTGTGTGGATTAGGTTTCCTAGTTGCTAGAGTTCTCCTTTATATAGTTTCAAAATTAGGGTTTGCAATCTAAGTTACCTTGGTAACAAAGCATTCAATATTCACCGTTAAATAAAAACCTGATTAGATTCAAGCTAATATCTTTCAACCATTAGATCGAACTTAGCTTGTTATACACAAATGAAATGTACCCTCATTTAGGTTTATGTAGTTGTACCTAAACGTGTACACCATGTTGGTTCAACCGTAGTTAATCGAGGTTAGATATATGAATACTCTCATATCAACCTTATTCATGTTAACAATAACTAGTTCAAATGACTCAAATAAAAGGGATATTTTGATTTTGGGTCCCAACTTTGTGACCAGTATTGCGTTTGGGTCCAAAAAAAAATCTAAATTAGAGTTTGGGTCCCAGGACTCAAATAGACCGTCTTCACCATCCAAAAACAAGTTAAATAATTAACATTATTATATTAAGCCTAACTTTGATGTATTTACTAACTGTACCGTCATCTCCCCCGTATATTGTTTTTCCTTACCTTATACAGTTCTAATGTTCTTTGAGGCAATTTGTCAGACACTAGCGATGCCAATTTTGGTGCCCCACAAGGTGTATTCAACTGATTTTATGAGGCTCCGTTTTTCATCCCTGCAAACTCGAATTTGAAAACAACCCAAATCCTAAGCATTCATAAGCACGCAAGTCTCTAATATCATCAATCATTCAACACCAATCTAAACACATAAATCAACGGCAAACCCATCTTTTCTCACTGAAATAACTATACAAAACTTACTGAAGTCTCTAACTTGCTTGAATCAGTAAGGCAACAATAGAGAGAAATTAAATTTGAGGAAAACATGCTTACGATCATTCAACGTAGCCAACCAAAACACCTCCCTGGGACAACCCTTTTTCTGGTTTCTCCGTATTAATGTATATATATTTTTTTTTTTTTTTTTTCTGATGCTAATCATAATGTATCCGTTGGGGCTATATATTCAATCAGTTTGATGCTGATTTTTGATAAAATGGGTGACATAATTGCTCAATTGATTATTCAATCACGTTGATTTCCTCGAGAATAGGCGGTGAGTGGAAGGAAGAATATAACTAATTTGTATAAATCTAGACCATTCGTTGTATGTGATGCAATTTGGTACATACACGTGTACTGTGTAATAAGTATAATTGTATTTAGTTAACTGACGTCGTTAACTAATATAAAGTAATAAAAAATAATATTATTTTCATAACGGTCAAGACGGTCAACTGCGGTCCTGGGACCCAAACTCTAATATTGAACTTTCTGGGACCCAATTTTAACATTGGTCACAAAATTGGGACCCAAAGTCAAAATATCCCCAAATGAAACTAGTTAAAAAGTTGTTCAATTGTTATATTCTCATATAAGTATACAAGAACACAATTGAAGCAAACTCGGTTTGATTCACTCGAATCAATTCATGAACATTATATCCACGGTTTGCTAAGAATGCATTCCTTAATATATAGATATATTAGTTCATGAGCCAACCGATTTTAGAACTTTAACCACTCAATTATGCAAAAGGGTACGCATACTTAAGTATCCGGTCTGAGTTTGGGTTCGTCAGTATGCAAACGGGTACGCATACTTAGTACACTTCCAAAACCCAACAGAAATTCCCGGACCTATAACTTACGCAAGTATGCGTACCTGTATGTATACTTGGTACACGGAATTTCACAACTTCAAGTACGCATACGGGTATGCATACTTTAATTCCGGTCATGGATCACATACACGCAAGAATGCACAATATGTTTGTTAGAGCACTGCTCGGTCGAACTCGCATGCATTGCTATCTCAAGCATGTTTGTCAATATTAGTGATCAAAACTATAGGTCTTGATTTCTAGTCTACTATAGCTAAGTCTCGTACTAGGATAGAAAGTGTAGTTGAGCTCAAGAACTCCATGGCGATCATCATAAAAGACGAAGAACTACTCAAGGAACTGGTGGAACTTCATCGATTAAAAGGTATGTGGAGACGTGAACTTATCTGTCACTTAAAAGTCTATCTACTTTATCTCCTATCTTGAGACAAAAGTCGTTTTACTATATAGACTTTGATTATACACATTTGTTATTTCGAGCCGAGTTTATCTCGCTTAACTATTTCTCGAAATATGTGTTGGTAAGCTTTTGCTTTGGCCAAGTTCATCTTTTAATCTTGACGAAAGTCAAAAGATGATGATGTGAAAATCGCCTTGTAACGTCTTACATGATTTGTGTGAGACAGTCATTTGATGTAGACTCGGAATGTTTCGTATTGATCATTCGATCACTTGAAAATTGCTTTGAAGCTAATAGTTTGTGTGAGACAGCTATTATCGTCCTCCAAGAATGTTTCAATGATTGAAATGAGGGTTTAGCACATGTAACCATGATTGGATATAAATATAGTGTGTATTCACATTCGTGTAAAGTCCAAAATCGGGAACCATGGTATGCGTACCCATATATGTACTGGTTGGTTGTTGGAAATCCGGGAAGTAAGTATGTGTACCCGTATGCGTACTGGCAAAAGCTCAAGTTTCGAGAATTTCTGCTGGAGTTTGGAAGTGTAAAATGGTACGCGTACTGGCGTAACCAAACTCAGTCCGACTACTTAGGTATGCGTACCCATTTGCATACTTAAGTAGGTTATGTTCTAAAATCGGTTTGTTCATGAACTAATAGATTTATATAATAAGGAATGCAATCTTTTGCAAACCGTGTCTATAATATTCATGAAATGATTCGAGTGAATCAAAATCGATTTTGCTTCAATTGTGTTTTGTATACTTCTATGAGAATATAAACAATTGAAAAACTCTCTAACAAGTTTCATCTGAGTCATTTGAACTAGTTATGATAAATATGAATAAGGTTGATATGAAAGTGCTCATATGGCTAACCATTAGTTAATTATTGTTGAACCAAATAAGTGTACACGTTTAGGTACGGTTACCTTTATCTAAATGATGGTACATTTCATTTATGTATAACAAGCTAACTTCGATCTAACGGTTGAAAGATATTAGCTTGAATCTAATCAGGTTTTCATCTAACGCTGAATATTGAATGCTTTGTTACCAAGGTAACATTGATTGCAAACCATGATTTGAAGACTATATAAAGGAGAACTCTAGAAACTAGGAAACCTAATCCCCAGACCTCCTATGTGATACTAGTTGCGACTAGAGTTGATTCTCCTTTAACCTTAGGTTTTTCACGAAATTTTGTAGGTTAACGACTTGAAGACTTCATTGGGATTGTGAAGCCAAACCCAAATATTTTCTATGTAGTTGCGTGTTCTGATCTTGCTGTTTTCTATCGTGATTGAGTATTATCTTCCTTAAGATTTGCTCGACATTTATTCTCCGATAGGCAAGATTAAAAGGTAGTTACAAACATCTTCTTCTCATCGTTTGTGATTCCACAATATCTTTTTTCGTTAATCGATGAAGATTATTGTGAGGTAATTGATAATACTAGGTTGTTCTTCGGGAATATAAGTCTGGTTTATCAATTGGTTCATGTTCACCTTGATTTATCAAAAGACGTAACAAAACACATATGTATATCTGTGGGAGACAGATTTATCTATTCAATAGACTTTTTGTGTGAGGCATATTTTTTATCAAGAGGCATAAGGAACGCAACTGTACCACGCTGGTGACTACGCACTTGATTCCTTTAGCTGATCTCACCCACAACTAAGAGTTTCAACGAATTAAAGTCGAAGACTTGATAAAAAAATCTGCCTCACACAAAAAGTCTATTGAATAGATAAATCTGTCTCCCACGGATATACATATGGGTTTTGTTCTGTCTTTTGATAAATCAAGGTGAACAGGAACTAATTGATAAACCATACTTATATTCCCGAAGAACAACCTAGTATTATCAATCACCTCACAATAATCTTCATCAATTAACGAAACAAGATATTGTGGAATCACAAACGATGAAAAGAAGATGTTTGTGACTAACTTTTAATCTTGTCTATCGGAGAATAAATGTCGAGAAAACCTTAAGGAAGATAGTACTCAATCACGATACAGCAAGATCAGAACACGCAACTACAAAGAAAATAGTTGGGTCTGGCTTCACAATCCCAATGAAGTCTTCAAGTCGTTAACCTACAAAATTTCGTGAAAAACCTAAGGTTAAAGGAGAATCGACTCTAGTCGCAACTAGTATCACATAGGAGGTGTGGGGATTAGGTTTCCCAATTGCTAGAGTTCTCCTTTATATAGTCTTCAAATCAGGGTTTGCAATCAATGTTACCTTGATAACAAAGCATTCAATATTCACTGTTAGATGAAAACCTGATTAGATTCAAGCTAATATCTTTCAACCGTTAGATCGAAATTAGCTTGTTATACACGAATGAAATGTACCATCATTTAGATAAAGGTAACCGTACTTAAACATGTACACTTAGTTGGTTCAACAATAGTTAACCAATGGTTAGCCATATGAGCACTTTCATATCATCCTTATTCATATTTATCATAACTAGTTCATATGACTCAGATGAAACTTGTTAGAGAGTTTTTCAATTGTTTATATTTTCATAGAAGTATACAAGACACAATTCAAGCCAAATCGATTTTGATTCACTCGAATCATTTCATGAACATTATATACACGGTTTGCAAAATATTGCATTCCTTATTATATAAATCTATTAGTTCATGAACAAACCGATTTTAGAACATAACCAACTTAAGTATGCAAACGGGTACGCATACCTAAGTAGTCGGACTGAGTTTGGTTACGCTAGTACGCATACCATTTTACACTTCCAAACTCCAACAGAAATTCTCGGAACTTGAATTTTTTCCAGTACTCGTACGGGTACACATACTTAGTTCCCTGATTTCCAACAACCAACCATCACGTATATGGGTACGCATACCATGGTTCTCAATTTTGGACTTTACACAAATGTGAATACACACTATATTTATATCCAATCATGGTTACATGTTCTAAACCCTCATTTCAATCATTGAAAACATTCTTGGAAGACGATAATAGCTGTCTCACAGAAAATATTAGCTTCAAAGCATTTTGCAAGTAATCGAATGATCAATACGAAACATTCCGAGTCTACATCAAATGATCGTCTCACACAAATCATGTAAGATGTTACAAGGAGATTTTCACATCATCATATTTTGACTTTCGTCAAGATTAAAATATGAACTTGGTTAAAGCGAAAGCTTACCAACACATATTCGAGAAATAGATAAGCGAGTTATACTCAGCTCGAAATATCAAATGTGCATAATTGAAGTCTATATAGCAATACGACTTTTTGTATCAAATAGGAGATAGAATAGATAGACTTTTGAGTGATAGATGAGTTCATGTCTCCACATAAATTTTGTTGATGAAGTTTCACAAGTTCCCTTGAGTAGTTCTTCATCTTCATTCGATGAACGTCGTGAAGTCTAAAGCTCAACTACACTTACTATCCTAATCCGAGACTTAGCTATAAGTATACTAGAAATCGAGACTTATAGTTTTGGCAACTGAACTTGATAAACAAGCTTGAGATAGCAACGCTTGCGAGTTCGACCGAGAAGTGCTCTAACAATCTCCCTCTTTGTCAGTTTTAGTGACAAAACTATCAGTACATATGGATTACAAGGTAAATAAACTTTGTAGCTTTTCATCCAAATGCTTGATCCCCTTGGTTCTTCAAAATTACTCGAAATCTTTGTCACTTCCAAGTACTCCAATGATTCTAAATATGTTCAACTCAGCTTCATAGTTGTTGAAGATCCGTAGCTATAACAATGATAAAAAAATAGCTCTCAATTATTGTTATACAGTGTCATAGTATTATTACACAACATCAAAATTCAATTGTATCACAACTTTGACAACAATACTATGGTGATATGTATCACTCTCCCTTAGTCAATAATTCATCTCACATGAAAACCACTCCCCCTTACATAATAATCCGTAAACTATATGTATTTGTAGTGTGAACTACAAATTAACTCCCCCTTTTTTGTCAATATAAATTGGCAAAGGTACGAAAACTAGTGGGATCCTATGAAATTTCCATAGAGATACTTCATGACCAAAAGAGAACCACATATCAACTTTGTTTAGATTCAATCATATAGCCGAAGCTAAATGCATTCATGATGGAGTTTATAGAGTTACAAGACAACCCCTATGATATTCCACAGCCACACTCCCCACAAAGATATGGCAATTAAGCACAAGTTCAAATAAGAACTCTCCCTCATAAAATGTCATTCCCGAAAGAACAACAAGAGCGACCTTACTTTCACAAGAAAAGAAGGATTTCTATGGACATTAACAAATCACATGAAATATGATTTTGTACCCAAAATACTCAATTAAATTAAACACAAGAGAACCCATGATTAATTTAGTCGAAAATTCTCAACATAAGAAAACTTACGGAGCCGCACAGTATTCACAAAGATGTGGATCATGAAAACCAATACTGCATAATATTCAAAGATTCATTCTATTTTTCATCAATATTTGCATAGAGACATATAATAGAATCAATCTTTGTAAACAAAAGTTCATCCTACATATGAAAGACTTAACTTTTGACCATGTATGGGATAATCATATTTCACGGACGCAAACACACATATCCCATAACAAGTTGCAATATATAAAACCATAAAGATTAATACTGAAAAATCATCTTCCAAATAAACTTTAGAGTTTAAATAAATAAATATAAAAACATTGCAAGATGAAAATCGTTGGAAATAGCTATATGTACTCATAATAATGGATATTCCAAACCCAAGTTATCCTTCTTTAAACACAAGAATAAATTCTCATAAGAAGTTTCTTAGACATCGTAGAGCTTTCTCAAAGCATCTACTGAGAATTCCTTCTCATTATTGAAAAACCCATTGATTATGGGATCGCTCAATTCCTCTAAATCTTCTGGATTATCAGTCAACTCACTCAATTCTCTTTTTAGTCTACCCAAGGTATTCTTTGTTAGAGACAACATATGTTCGTAGTGAGCTATCTTTTCTAAAGATAAAATGATTCGAGATTTTAAATCATTTCTTTTGTTGATGAAATCCTTCATCATACCTCTAAAGTTATTATCAAAATGACAAACAGACAAGAGGAAGTTAGAGGAAGAACCTTCATCATTTGTAGATCTCCCCTTTTTCTTCCTTGAGGAAACTTCACAAAGATACACATTAACCGCTTCAACTCCATCCCTTTTTGTGGTACCTCTAGTTACAGGAGCCATGAAACTGTATCTTTCAAGGAAAAGAGAAGTTAAGGGATTTTTGATGACAAATGAATATAAATAGACTTACGCACAACCAAACCCTAGAAGAACTTTGGCCCAGTATTGTACGGTTCATGATCCATTATTTATTCTTAACAAGAAGATATTTTCTTAGAAAAAATAAAATAAGAAATTACCAATTATACAAAACTTGATCAACCTTGATGCAATCCTCATTTTATCAAGTTAAAACAGAGGATGCGAACGTCACTAAAATTAGACAGTGACGGAGTGAGCCGAATGCTCACATCTTTTATCACACATTGATTCATCAAGGATTGTTGTATAAACACACTTCTTACCTCGTCTGAATCTGGTTCTTTTAAATTTCTTCTTGTTATCAGGAGGTTTATGTTTATTACTCAGAGCCAGATTTATCGTTTGCATGTCATTTCAAAGGTTGACAATTATTTTGTTGTTCCTCTTGAATTTCCAACACTTACTTTGAACATGACTTGCACTTCCACAAAACAAACAAATCAAGGATGATTTATTGATTATTTGCCTCCTGTTTATCACAACTTTCATCATCAATTATTCCAAACCGGGATGGAACAAAGGAGTTTTTTGTGCTCACAGTTTTGCTTTTGAACCCTAACCCATTTGTGTTTCCAAAAGACTTCTGCCCAAATAACATTGTTGAGATTTTGTCAGAACTTCCAGATAGCCTTTGGAGGTCACATTTAAGAGTATTAATCTCTTTTTCTTTCAGAGATAGGGTCCTGGTGAATTCATCATTAAGATAGACTATCTCAAGATCTTTCACCTGAAGTGATGATTCAAGTTTTTCCAACGAAGCCTTTAGTTGAAGGTTTTATTGGTGAGTCTCTTCACACTTATTCAAGAATTCAACAATCTCAGTGTCATATTCAAATTCTAAATCAGAACTTGAGTAGGAAGAAGTTTCTGCTACGAGAGCCGAACTTTCACGGCACACAAAGGAAGTACGCAAGGTATTGACAACCTGGGATGAGTTTTCTTGTATTGAATCATCAGAATCATTAACATAAGAGAGACCTTTCTCACATCCTTTACTTATTTTTAACAAATCCTTGATCTTTTGTGTAATCAATGATTTATCAAAATCAACATGATTGGAACAACATTCATCAGCCCAAGACAAGTTAGAGCTTCGCTTGTGTTGGTCACAACATTAAACGCAGAAGTTCTGACCGTGTTTTGATCAAGATCAAATAGGAGATAGAATAGATATACTTTTGAGTGATAAATGAGTTCAAGTCTCCATATACCTTTTGTTGATGAAGTTCCACAAGTTCCCTTGAGTAGTTCTTTGTCTTCATTCGATGAACACCGTGAAGTATAAAGCTCAACTACACTTACTATCCTAATCTGAGACTTAGCCATAAATAGACTAAAAATCAAGACTTATAGTTTTGGAAAATAAACTTGAGAAACAAGCTTGAGATAGCAACGCTTGCGAGTTTGACCGAGCAGTGTTCTAACAGAGATGCCTCATCATTTGTCTTTGGATAGTCATTTACCTCATTTTTGTGGTACCTTCTTCCTTCTGAATCATCAGATGCTGGTAAAATTTTGTGACCAACCCCAATATCGTTATAGAGATACTTATATTTGCTATTTAAACTTAAGGTGCTCAGATCTTAAGATATCTTGTACATCGTCATATTGGCTCGCCACTCTCGTCGGGTTGTACGAACCTTGCATATCCTTTGGGGTGAAAAGTATGTCCAAAATAACATTGTTCTTCGCATCCAACCATCCCTCTTTCTGCAAATGCCAACTTTTAAGGGTGAAATACAATATCCTTCATCGTCAAGTTGTCCAATTGGCGTCTCAACTGCAGAAATTCCTTATCTTGAGTTATCCTTTATATAGTTTTTAAATCAGGGTTTGCAATCCAAGTTACCTTGGTAACAAAGCATTCAATATTCACCGTTAAATGAAAACCTGATTAGACTCAAGCTAATATATTTCAACCGTTATATAGAACTTAGCTTGTTACACATAAATGAACAGTGACTTCATTTAGATATGAGTAACCGTACCTAAACGTGTACACCTTTGTTGGCTCAACAATAGTTAGCTGAAGTTAGCCATATGAACACTTTCATATCAACCTCATTCATATTAATCATAACTAGTTCAAATGACTCAAATGAAACTAGTTATAGATTTGTTCAATTGTTTATATTCTCATATATAAGTACACATACAAGACACAATTGAAGCAAGATCGATTTCGATTCACTTAAATCAAATCATGAACAATATAGCCACGGTTTGCAAAAGATTGCATTTCTTATTATATATGTTAGAGCATTTCTCGGTCAAACTCGCATGCTTTTCTATCTCAAGCATGTTTGTCAATGTTAGTGATAAAAACTATAAGTCTTGATTTCTAGCCTATTTGTAGATGTCTCGGACTAGGAAATTGATAGTGTAGTTGAGCTTAAATATCTCAACGTTCATCTCTTGAAGACGAAGAACTACTAAGGGGATCCTGTGGAACTTCTTAGACAAAAGGTATGTGGAGACTTGAGCTTATTTATCACTTGGAAAGTATATTTCTACTATCTACTATATTGAGACATAAGTCGTGTTACGATATAGTTTTCTCTATACACATTTGAGATTTCGAGCTGAGTATATCTCGCTTACATATTTCTTGAAATATGTGTTGGTAAGATTTCGCTTCGACCAAGTTCATCTCATATCATGAGAAAATTTTCGAGTAACATCTTACATGGTTTGTGTGATACAATCATTTGGTGTAGGACTTGGAAGGTTTCAATAATGATTATTTCAATATCTTGAAAATTGCTTTGATGCTAATAGTGTGTGAAAACGACTATTGACATTATAGAAGAATGTTTCAATGATTGAAATAAAGAGTCGATGATGTAACCATCTTTGCATATAAGCATATATAGTGTGTTCGCACATTAGTGTATAAGTCCATAAACCGGAAGCCAAGAGTATGCATAAGTGTGTATACAAAATTGGTGAAGGATACATGTTAAGTATGCATACCCGTACGCATACTGGCGGAAGTTCTCGAACCGAGAATTTCAGCTGAGTTTGGTTTTGGAAAAACTCTTAACTAGTCACCTTAAGTATGCGTACAGGTACGCATACTGGCGGAAGTTTTTGAACCGAAAATTTCTGCTGAGTTTGGAAACTTTACAAACTCAAAAACCGGTTGCTTAAGTACGCATACCCGTACGCATACTTAAGATGGTTACTTTATCAAATCGGTCAAGTCCATGAACTTAAAAATTTAAATCATAAGGAATGCAATCTTTGCAAACCGTGGATATAATGTTCATGATTGATTCAAGTGAATCAAATCGATTTGATTTCAATTGTGCTTTCTAAATAATTGAACAACTCTTAAACTAGTTTCATTTGAGTCATTTGAACTAGTTATGGTTAAGATGAATAAGGTTGATATGAGAGTAATCATATGGCTAACCTCGGTTAACTATTTGTGAACCAACATGGTGTACACATTTAGGTACGATTACATAAACCTATATGAGGGTACATTTCATTTGTGTGTAATAAACTAAGTTCAATCTAACGGTTGAAATATATTAGCTTGGTTGAATCAGGTTTTTCATCTAACGGTGATTATTGAATGCTTTGTTACCAAGATAACTTGGATTGCAAACCCTGATTTGAAAACTATATAAAGGAGAACTCTAGCAGTTGGGAAATCTAATCCCCACACCTCCTGTGTGTTACTAGTTGCATAACTAGAGTCGACTCTCCTTTAACCTTAGGTTTCTTCTCGAGACCCTATAGGTTAACGACTTGAAGACTTCATTGGGATTGTGAAGCCAGACCCAACTTCATCTTTGTAGTTGCGTGATCTGATCTTGCTGTTTCTATCGTGTTGAGTGCAATTGAAATAATTGGCTCGAGATTTTATATCTCCGATAGGAAAGTGATGTGATTTTCAATAGAGTTGTAGTAAATAGGTTCGTTGATACTTGTGAAAGAAAAAGATTCTAAATTTAATTTTAAGACTAAAAATATAGCAAACTTAAATAAAAGTGATATGAAAAATATGGAGAAGACTGGGGTTATGGAATCCAATATTTACCAATATCAAAGTGATTTATATTCTCTAATTATAATCATGCAAATCATGCATTCAAATTGATTCTTAATATTGCAATAGTTAATTTTTTTAGAAATAACAATTGTAGATCGAAAGTATGGGACCTCAAAACCCTAGGCTAGCATGCTCCATCAATTGAAATGACAATTGTTTAACAAAAACCATTTTATAAATTTATTTATCAAGACAAATAATCATATAATAATTGCATAAATTAGAGATTACCACTTTTCATTGGTGAAATAGCTTCCTCCTTCGCCCCATAGGATGGGTTTAGCTCATCATTGTGTAAACACGCTCAAAATATTTGTTCATTGCTTCAAAAATTGTTTATAAAGATGAAATGGAGAGAAAATGATGAAAATCGGGTGTATGCAACGTTTATAATTGTTACAAAACACTGTTACATAGAACGATAAAAGGAAACTATCACTGTTAGTGTAGCTTCTAAGACCCACGCCTTTGTGTCCTTAACACTGTTGATAAACAACTGTCTTGGTTGGTATGTTCTTCGTGTTCTTCAGCTATGCAGCAGCAGAATTGGTAGCTCTGCAACTCGATTTTTATTTGCACTGTGGTCTTCTAAACTCTCCCAAACTCTCTGTCCCCCTCTCTGGTGCCCGAGCACCTATTTATACTCAACAGGATCATCCAATCTCTGCATTGACTCCGGAAATCTCTTCATAACTCGCCAGTGAAAAAAAATATTCTCAAGAGTATTTTCTTCCCTATTTTACCTCCTCACGCGTTGATTCTCTGCCAACACACTCTGAACAGGTCAATACACGTTCCAGAATGTTGATCGAGTCATCAGAACATGTTCAAACTCTCAAAAACCCGTGAAATATTCTTCCCGAGAAAGTGTTGCTCTGTTTACTTCTACGAGAGAATCCAGCCATATTTAATCAATCAAATCACTCATGCTAGTTTTTTTGGGACATATCACAACTACCCAACAAATTTCAGCCCTTTAGTCTACTCAGAACTCCTTCAAACTTCGATCGAAAATCACACAGTTCTGTTCTTCATTTTCCCGCCAAAATGAAATTCAAAAGAAGAAGATGGGTGCTAAGGATGAATTTGGGCTATACATAACCGTGGGTGCTGAGGATGAATTTTGGCTACGCATAACCTTGGATGCCCCTTATCCAAATCCGGGGTCCGTATAGAAAATGTCCTCCGGGGTGCCTTTAGCAGTTTTTCGAGCCGAATTTTCCAAAAATGTTTATTTCCCGAAAATACCTACAAACACACAAAACACCATAATAAGTACAAAATCGAGTACCAACATAGAGAAAATTGAGGACAACTTAGACACAAAAATGTGTCTATCAAATACCCCCAAACTTATTATTTGCTAGTCCTCAAGCAAAACTAATTTAGAAAATTAAATGACTACACTTAGCACGTGCAGCAATCCGTTAAACCGCTAGGTGGCCCTAGCGGCGGAGTGTTGTCTCCGGAGGGTTTACTAGAGGTGTACCCACAAAACCTTTACTCTAGACCTTAGCTATCTACGAAGAACCTTGGAAGGCACTAAAGAATCTCCTTGGTTGGCATGCTCTCATTGACTACAGGAGGAAGTACTCTGATACGAAATTCCAATTGTTGTACACGAGTTCGCACTCAGCATACTAAAATTCATATATAATTGACAGAGCTCTACTCCGATAGTTTCTGGACATCATAACCGGAGTCAACCAATCACATGGAAAGATTAAGAAGATGGATAAAGAGAAAAGTAGATGGTTTAAAGTGAACGGTGTTTCCGATATCTGTCTGAAGGCCTCTTCCAAGATGAACCTATCCTAATGGACTGAGATTCCGGTCTGACTAATATCAACACAACTGGCATATACAAGGGGACCAGTGGTCGATAAACCTAACTCTAGGTCATCTCAACTGGCATTTACAAGGGCACCAGTGGTCGATTTTATTGAATTTATTCCGGTTGGTCTGATGGTCTGGTCAATTTTTTTTTTTTTTTACTTAAGAAATAAAAACAGAAGGGATTAGGATTCAACGAGATATGGCGAAACTACCATGTTTTTTTTTAATTCTAACACCTGAGCTCTGTGCTCTTATGAATAGACTCTTTAGATGTTTCCATCTAATCAAATTAGTTCCTCAACTCCTACAACCAAGATGTTCCCATCCACTTAGATTGGTTAGTGCCAACCTTAATAAGCATAAATTTCTAGGATTTGGAGTTTATTTATTGCAACTAAAAGCTAACAAAAAGTTTCTTCCCCACCCCCAAACTTAAATCTAACATTGTCCTCAATGTTTCTAATGAAAGAGCAATACCAAAAAGTAAAGTAACATGAGGAATCAGTAAAGAGATAAGTCGAAAAGATAGTACCTGGGTGAAGAGAGAAACCAAAAACTAATATACAACATACAATCGCCTCGATGGTCAATCAAGGGTACACAGGGTCCTTGATGAGTCCTAAAAAGTGCATATTTGTATATATTTTTCTTGGCATTTAACTCATCTTTTGTGCATTAATTCTACATTTTATCCCATATTCTGTATTTTCTTTGTTTTCAAGAATAAATATTTTTATTAACTAATTTTGCATTTTTTGGTAATAAATAAAGTTTGGATGAATAGCGGAGCGGAAAAGAGCAGAAAAGTGGTGAAAAGCCGGGAGGAATTACACAAGGAAACCGTGAAGAATGTTGTGCACAAGACCAGAAGGATGAAAATGGGCTCACAAAGGAAGAAATTGTTCTTAAAGAAGAAGTGGGCTCAAGATTGTTTAAGCCCAAACACATTTCCTAAACCCAAACCCATTTTCTAAGCCTAAAATCAATACCCAAACCCGTTTCCCCTCTTAACCGTTAGATTGGATCCATTTCATCATCCAACGGTCGCTTCATCACAGTGCATCAAACTCTGAAGCTCCTGTCTAACACTACAGCAACTAACTCCATCTGGAGCCATCAGTTTTGTTGTGTCTCACAATCCTACGGTCGCTGCAAGCATTGCCATCTCAGCCGATAGATTCGATCCAGATGTGTCGATCCAACGCTTTAACTCACTGGACATCGAATTCTGATACATCCGCTCAACACCCTAGTACCTAACCCTATTCCTACCCAACCAAACACCCCCCTCACTCTTTTCCATCGACTCCATCTTCTCTTTCTCCCCTCACCTCCTCTGCAACCTCCACGTCCGCCACCATATCCTCCACCTGCTATCCCAACTGCTCCACCATCAACACCATAATTACCACAGCATCAAACAATGATAACCCATCATTGTTCCCCTCTCCCTAGTCCGTCTACTTTACTTATTCCACACATTTTCAACCGAAACCCTAAAGTGTGAAATAGGTAAATTAGGTCGATCTAGAGGAAAATTGAAGGTATGGGAAGCAAGAGAAGACTAATTCTAAGCATGGGTCGAAGTTTGATTGGAGTCAGAGATTAAGTAAATTTCTAATTTTAATTTCTAAAACCCTAATTTTTCTGATTTGGGAAATTTTTGGGGGAAATCAATTGAATGTTAAATTGAGGTATGGGATAGTCTATTAGGGTTGTTATAAACATTAGGTAGGATTATTGTGATTTAATTTTGATTTTCACCAAACCCTAATGGGAACTGTTTTGGTCCTGTTTTGGGGGAATTGATTGTAACTATAAATAGATGTGTTGGTGATGTAATTGGGGTATGCCTGGGCTAGCCAGTGCTTCATCCAAGAGGAATGGAATAGCCAGTGCCTCAAGGGTTAGTTCTTAGTTTAAATTGTTTTGTAAATTTCAATTCATTTTAGAATTTAATTTCAGTTCAAGTTTAGTTCAATGTTTTAAAAAATTTCAATTCCATTGTCATTTAATTTCATTATGTTCTAACTCCATTTGCTAGGGGTTAGATGATACTCATGAATTGTAAGCTAGGATAGTCCTTGTTCATGTCACTGTTCTTGTAGTGCTGAAACTAAGTAGGATTGATAATTGGCTAGTTGAGTGAATGCACCTGTGATCAGCTGTGCTGTAAGAAGACAGCTGATTCTATGGGTGTAAGAGTGAGAGTAGCTAAGGATTCAGTCCATTTGAAGGACTGTGCTTAATTGAAGTAGGGAAGTTAGTAAACTTAGTGATCAAATGCACCTGTGATTGAGTGTGTTGTAAGAAGACACTCAATGCTAGGGGTGAACTAGAGAACTTAAGGGATTAACCTTCCACTAATGCGGATTGCTAGATAATTGGTTGAGCAAACAACCCTGTGATCAGCTGTACTGTGAGAAGGCAGTTGATGCTAGGGGTAAGTTAGTAAGATTAGTTAAATCATCCATAATCTTCCCTGAGATGAAACAAGAACATGATTTGATTAGGATTTGCCTTAGTTTAGGATCAAGATGTGGATTCAAAAGCCCTACCATGTTCCTGTTTACTTGCTTTACATGCTACTGTTTTTCAGTTCTGTCACTGCCCTTGGCTAACAGCCTTGGTTTGTTTGTCTTTGTTTCACTGTTTCTTATTCACTACCACTGATTTTTCTTGTTAACTGTCACTTGCTTCATTACTTCAATTCACACCCAAGTCTCTGTGGTTCGACCCTGCCTTGCACACTCACTACAACAGACCCTGTGCACTTGCAGGTATCATTTCTGTGACTCTTTTAGAGAGCCACCAAGTTTTTGGCGCCGTTGCCGGGGACTCGGTTGCGGCGCATATGTTGTTTTTCTTTCCTTGCTCATTTGCTTGCTGCTGCTCTTAACTTGCAGCTGCACTTGCATCATTTGCTGTTTACAGGGCATTCTTGCTGTTTACATCTTCATCTAGTTGTTGGCTTGCTGTTCTTGCACAACATCAGAGCATCTTCTTGCCTGTTGCATTAGTGCACTGCTGTGAACTGCTTAGCCCATTTGCACTGCCTCTGATGTTGCTGGTGAACTGGTGGAACTGAGGCTGTTACTCTCCCTGTTGCTACCTGCTGCTGCCTTCTGCACCTGTTGCTGTTGATCTGCTCCTGCTGCAAAGCCCTGAGCTGGTGAGCCTGCTGAAGACCAAGCCCAACAGGACTGCTGCTGAGGAGAAAATCACAAGCCCAACTGGGCCTGCTGAAGTTGCTGCCAAGCTTAGCAAGTTGAGCCAAGCCCAACTGGGCCTCAACAAAGACAAAAGCTTAGGATGATCCAAAGCCCAACTGGGCTTTTGCAACCAAACTGAACAGCTGGGCTGTGCTTAAGCAAGTAAGCCTAAACCCATTAAGAGAACCCAACCTGTGGGCTTCCATTTTTAATTTGTGGGCTTGTAATAATTTTTTCCATTTTTCTGTTGGGTTTGTAATTAATTTCTTGTGGGCTTGTTTGTTTAATTTCTTGTGGGCTTGAGGTGTTAGATTGATTTGGGCCTGTAGTTTTAAATTAGAAAAACTGAACTTTTAAAAGCCCAACTGGGCCGCAGACCAAACAAGCAACAATTGGGTTATCTCAAAAGCTACATTGGGCTTCAGTTTGCATACACATTGTGGGCTTGTTCACCTTCCCTTGGCAAAGCAATTTCTCCCACCAATGTGGGCTTGCTCCCAATACTAAAACCAAAATTTTTGCTCCCAATTAAAAAAACCAAATTTTTCCCAAAAATCCAAACCCATTAAAAACCAAATTTTGGGCTTTGTAACATAGTTACTTAGCTTTTGAGCCAAATCATGTCTAGATCTTGGTCTACAGTTGGGGAATACAACAAATCCCTTAGATAACTTGCGTATGGACATACTCCACGTTATGAACCTCCCATAGACCATGATGTCAATAGTTATAGGAATTATTATGGACATTTTCAAAGTCCCGAGCCTCAATCCATGAACCCTAATAACTATTCACACATGCATCATTCATCACAACGTGAAAATGAACATTTTGCTAGTGCCTCACTCACACAATCATCACTGATCGATCAATTAGAAGCTCGAATCGCAGCTTTAGAAATGCAATCACATGAGGAATCTGTCACATCTAATTTTCTTAGGCAACCTGAAATCTATGCATGTCCCGCATGTGGTAGTTTAGACCACCCTGTTGAGAATTGTCATATTTTGCATAATTTTAGGCAATCTAGAGAAAATCCAAGGTATGAAATGCCCATAAATTGTGAGAATGGTAGTCATTGGGACCATAATCAATCCTTTGAGGGTTGCGATCAATATTTTGTAAACCCTAATGACCATGCACACATGTACCATTCACCACAATTTGAACATGAAGAATTTTGTACTCCCATGAATTTAGACTCCACCACAGAAGCTTTCAGACTCAGTGAACAAAACTTTGATAGATCTACATCACGAATTCAGGCATGTTTAGATCAGATTTTGCTTCACCTACAAAAGGAGGAAATTCATGAGGAAATGTATGTTGTCCCTAATGAAGTGTCTAGTCCCATTCTTGTAAATGATGTTGAATATGAACCTAATTTAGAGGAACATGAATCGACTAATGACACCACCACTGTTAATGAGGACCAATATGCATGCTACCATGATGATGATTATGATGATATGTTAGAAGAACATGAAAATATTGTGGAACCTGTTGGTTCAAAAACATATGGCTTCTCGCCCTCGACCTTCATGAATGTTGTTCTTTCTAATACTCATTGTAATTCATATGATTTTGATATTGACATGGGATTCGTACAATTATTCTGTGAAGATGAGCATGACATAGGAATAGTTGAATCTTCTGTAGACACTAATGTTAATATGCATGAAAATATATTTGATGTGTATGATTCTCTACCTAGGTCACATTGTGATATTTCTCCTGATTTGCCGATGCATGAGAATAAATCTGTTGATGATGTTGATGACTCTGATTGTGATCTTGCCAATTTATTTGATGATTGTGAGCATGTTGTGACACGTGTAGAAGACTTAAGAGATGAAGATGTGATTAATAATGATGTGCCTATCGTCCTACATAAGTCACAATCTGATGGCCTTCCACCCAACCTAGATTTGGTTTGTACCGATATTGTCAAACCAATTTTTCTAAGAATGCCCAACCTAGGTTTGGAACTGTGTGCTTCCCAAGTCCTTTTGGACTATTTTGCATCTAAGTATAATATCTTTGAGGAGCCACAGTTGGAATTTGCATGTTTGCACGTCCCTAGCACAGTTCATTTCGAGCTAGACCTTGTGCATGATGAACCCCCAAAACTGCGAGATTTTGTTTCCAAAATTTTGTCCGTTGAAAAATCCAGGTTTGGGGGTAGCTCATTTTGTTTCACAGTTTCACTTGCGTTTCTTTCCTGTTATATTTGTGTGAAGCTGTTGAAACCTCTACACTTCGTCTTTTGGGTTGATCCTCAACTCTTTAGATTATTGGTGTATGGTGAATTTTTTGTACATAATCCAGTAGATAAATTTTTTTTAAAAAAGAAAAAAAAAAAAAAAAAAAACCTTTTGTTCCTTTTGTATATATTTTGCTAATCCAATATGATCTCGGCTGACATATGTTGGATTCTTGCCTTGAATAACGGAGTTCTAATCTTGCTTTCGCCGAAATCGGGTATTCTCTTTCCTTTTTCTCTACTCAGCATGATCCTCTTCATATGTTGTATTATAATATTGTTCATATTTTGAAACATGAGGACAATGTTTAGTTTAGGTTTGGGGGTGAAAAGTAGATACTTTGATAATATGCCATAATTGAAAAAAAAAAAAAAAAAAAACAGAACTCCTTCTTTTGAAAAAATTTAAAAATTCCAAAAAAAAAAAAAATTAAAAAAAACATAAAAATGGAGCTCATTTACCTGAAATGTTGACTCTTGTGCAAATATGTTTTTTATTAGGAGTCTTAGTCTAGATATTTAGGCACCTGATTCTAGCACAATTCACATAGTGATAAGAAACTTGCACGCGCACGATCTACCAATACATGTATAGCCTCATCCTTGAGGTGTTCTATCGGAAGTTTTATTTTCCAATCACTTTAGAATACTGAACGAAACTTGACTAGCTTGTTCTTTGGTTGGTTGGGATAGAAGGTGGAGGTTACATTAAAAAAACAACCATCGAATTTAACTGGGTGCATCAAAAAGGGCTACCTCTTGCAAAGTGTCATGTAATTTTTTGTTTCTTTTTCCTTATGTATCAAAAGTGTTTCCTTGTTCCAAAAAAAAAAAAAAAAAAAAAAAAACGATGTATATATTCAGAAAAAATATCAGAAAAATACAAAAAAATCAAGTATTTATCAATTCCATCCTCTCTTGTTCCAAAAATAAAAGAGAGTAGTCAATGTAAATAAGAGTCATGTAAAGAGTCATTTTTTTGTTTCATTGTAATAAGCAAGGAGAGTGTATGCCATTGATGTACAACGCGAGTAATTGTAAAATACCTCCAAATCATTCACAATTCTCGTAAAGTCCGGACAGCTAGCTAGATTTCGACCTTGGTTCTTAGCCTGAGAAACTATCTCTTGGTGATTAGTAGTCATAACATCCGATCTTTCTTTACACATGTGTAGATACACTTTACACTCTTATCACATGTCTTTATTTGTTATCAGTGCTAGGATTGTGCCTTTGATAGCTAGATTGACATCTCCATTTTGCTGTGAGCTTAAACTGACTTGCACATGTCACATTTGATGGAATCTGAGCTTATATTTTGACCTAGAACTTTGTAGGTACGTTCTAAGCAAACCTTCACGAGACTTCACTCGTCCACTAGGGACACTTAGTGGTTTAAAAGGCTTAGTGCATATGTTAAATGCATTCGAGAGACCAGCGACAGTGGTATAGGTAGGATTTCCTTAGTTTTGTTTTACTTGAGGACAAGTAAAATTCAGGTTTGGGGGTATTTGATGAGTCCTAAAAAGTGCATATTTCTATATATTTTTCTTGGCATTTAAATCATCTTTTGTGCATTAATTCTACATTTTATCCCATATTCTGTATTTTCTTTGTTTTCAAGAATAAATATTTTTATTAACTAATTTTGCATTTTTTGGTAATAAATAAAGTTTGGATGAATAGCGGAGCGGAAAAGAGCAGAAAAGTGGTGAAAAGCCGGGAGGAATTACACAAGGAAACCGCGAAGAATGTTGTGCACAAGACCAGAAGGATGAAAATGGGCTCACAAAGGAAGAAATTGTTCTTAAAGAAGAAGTGGGCTCAAGATTGTTTAAGCCCAAACACATTTCCTAAACCCAAACCCATTTTCTAAGCCTAAAATCAATACCCAAACCCGTTTCCCCTCTTAACCGTTAGATTGGATCCATTCCATCATCCAACGGTCGCTTCATCACAGTGCATCAAACTCTGAAGCTCCTGTCTAACACTACAACACCTAACTCCATCTGGAGCCATCAGTTTTGTTGTGTCTCACAATCCTACGGTCGCTGCAAGCATTGCCATCTCAGCCGATAGATTCGATCCAGATGTGTCGATCCAACGCTTTAACTCACTGGACATCGAATTCTGATATATCCGCTCAACACCCTAGTACCTAACCCTATTCCTACCCAACCAAACACCCCCCTCACTCTTTTCCATCGACTCCATCTTCTCTTTCTCCCCTCACCTCCTCTGCAACCTCCATGTCCGCCACCATCTCCTCAACCTGCTATCCCAACTGCTCCACCGTCACCACCATAATTACCACAGCGTCAAACAATGATAATCCATCATTGTTCCCCTCTCCCTAGTCCGTCTACTTTACTTATTCCACACATTTTCAACCGAAACCCTAAAGTGTGAAATAGGTAAATTAGGTCAATCTAGAGGCAAATTGAAGGTATGGGAAGCAAGAGAAGACTAATTCTAAGCATGGGTCGAAGTTTGATTGGAGTCAGAGATTAGGTAAATTTCTAATTTTAATTTCTAAAACCCTAATATTTCTGATTTGGGAAATTTTTGGGGGAAATCAATTGAATGTTAAATTGAGGTATGAGATAGTCTATTAGGGTTGTTATCAACATTAGGTAGGATTATTGTAATTTAATTTTGATTTTCACCAAACCCTAATGGGGACTGTTTTGGTCCTGTTTTGGGGGAATTGATTGTAACTATAAATAGATGTGTTGGTGATGTAATTGGGGTATGCCTGGGCTAGCCAGTGCTTCACCCAAGAGGACTGGAATAGCCAGTGCCTCAAGGGTTAGTTCTTAGTTTAAATTTTTTTGTAAATTTCAGTTCATTTTAGAATTTAATTTCAGTTCAAGTTTAGTTCAATGTTTTAAACAATTTCAATTCCATTGTCATTTAATTTCATTATGTTCTAACTCCATTTGCTAGGGGTTAGATGATACTCTTGAATTGTAAGCTAGGATAGTCCTTGTTCATGTCACTGTTCTTGTAGTGCTGAAACTAAGTAGGATTGATAATTGGCTAGTTGAGTGAATGCACCTGTGATCAGCTGTGCTGTAAGAAGACAGCTGATTCTAGGGGTGTAAGAGTGAGAGTAGCTAAGGATTCAGTCCATTTGAAGGACTGTGCTTAATTGAAGTAGGGAAGTTAGTAAACTTAGTGATCAAATGCACCTGTGATTGAGTGTGATTTAAGAAGACACTCAATGCTAGGGGTGAACTAGAGAACTTAGGGGATTAACCTTCCACTAATGCGGATTGCTAGATAACTGGTTGAGCAAACAAGCCTGTGATCAGCTGTACTGTGAGAAGACAGTTGATGCTAGGGGTAAGTTAGTAAGATTAGTTAAATCATCCATAATCTTCCCTGAGATGAAAAAAGAACATGATTTGATTAGGATCTGCCTTAGTTTAGGATCAAGATGTGGATTCAAAAGCCCTACCATGTTCATGTTTACTTGCTTTACATGCTACTGTTTTTCAGTTCTGTCACTGCCCTTGGCTAACAGCCTTGGTTTGTTTGTCTTTGTTTCACTGTTTCTTATTCACTACCACTGATTTTTCTTGTTAACTGTCACTTGCTTCATTACTTCAATTCACACCCAAGTCTCTGTGGTTCGACCCTGCCTTGCACACTCACTACAACAGACCCTGTGCACTTGCAGGTATCATTTCTGTGACTCTTTTAGAGAGCCACAAGTCCTCCATAGGGACCTCCTCAACATCAACTGTAGGAAAGGGCTCTAAAAAGGGTTTCAATATCTGACCGTTAACCTTCGAAGAACTACTACCATCCGCAGTCTCGATCTCAACAGCTCCATGAGGAAAAACATTGCGAACAATAAAAGGACCGTCCACCGAGAACGTAACTTCCCAGGGAAAAGATGCAAGCGAGTATCATACATAAGAACTTTTTGACCTGGAGAAAATGACTTCCTTAAAATATTTCTATCATGCACAAGTTTCATTTTGTTCTTATACTCCTTCGCATTATCGTAAGCATCTATACGAATCTCTTCCAACTCATTGAGATGGAGTTTCCTATGGGCTCCTGCCTTTTCAAGTGAAAAATTTAGCTTCTTAACATCCCAATAAGGTCTATGTTCTAACTCAACAGGTAAATGACATGCCTTTCCATACACAAGACGATAAGGCGACATTCCAATGTGGGTCTTAAACGCAGTACGGTAAGCCCATAAGGCATCAGTAAGCCTAGACGACCAGTCTTTCCGATTAGGATTAACTGTTTTCTCCAATATATGTTTTATCTCCCTGTTGGAAACCTCTACCTGACCACTAGTTTTCGGATGATACGGGGTAGCTACCTTATGTGTAATACCATATTTCTTCATCAGAAGCCTAAAAGGTCCATTACAAAAGTGCGACCCTCCATCACTAATTATACCTCGCGGTGTACCAAAACATGTAAGTATATTATCTTTCAAGAACTCAATCAAAACCCTATGGTCATTAGTCTTACACGCAACCGCCTCAATCCACTTAGAGACATAGTCTACAGCGACAAGGATGTATAGGTTACCAAAAGAATTAGGAAACAGACCCATAAAGTCAATACCCCACACATCAAAGACCTCAACAACTAAAATAGGGTTCAAGGGCATCATGTTCCTACGGGAAATGGTTCCTAATTTCTGGCAACGCTCACAAGTAACACAGTGATTATGGGAGTCTTTAAACAAAGAAGGCCAATAGAATCCACACTGCAATAACTTAGCATCAGTCTTCTTTGCACTAAAGTGACCCCCACAAGCATGATCATGACAAAAGGAAATAATACTGGACTGGTCAATCTCAGGTATACATCTCCTAATAATCTGGTCTAGACAATACTTAAACAAATAAGGATCATCCCAAAAGAAGTGCTTCACCTCAGCTAAAAACCTAGAACGATCTTGTTTACCCTAATGATGGGGCATTCGACCAGTGACAAGATAATTCACTATATTCACATACCAAGGTAATTGGGTAACAAAGAACAGTTGTTCATCAGGAAAGTTATCCCTTATAGGAAGGGGATCATCAAGGGAATCAACAACTAGCCTAGACAAGTGGTCTGCTACTACATTTTCGACACCCTTTTTGTCTATAATATCTGGAGAAAACTCTTGAAATAAAAGGATCCACCTAATCAATCTAGGTTTCGTATCCTTCTTAGACAGAAGATATTTCAAAGCAGCATGATCAGTATATATTACGATCTTAGAACCTAAGAGATAGGGTCTAAACTTGTCTAAGGCAAACACAATGGCTAATAGTTCCTTCTCCGTGGTGGTATAGTTCAACTGGGTATCATTCAGAGTTTTGCTAGCATAGTAAATCACATGAAATAACTTATTTTCTCGCTGACCTAGCACAACACCAATAGCATAATCTGAAGCATCACACATGATCTCAAAGGGTAGGTTCCAGTTGGGTGCCTGGACTATGGGGGGGTAGTGAGTAAATTCTTAAGCTTCTCAAAAGCCTCTAAACAAGCATCATCAAAGACAAACTTAACGTCTTTTGCAAGCAAATTGCAAAGAGGTCTAGAAATCAAGCTAAAATCCTTAATGAATCGACGATAAAAACCTGCATGCCCTAAGAATGACCTAATATCTCTTACGGTTTTTGGGACCTGTAAAGTTTTAATAAGGTCAACTTTGGCTCTATCTACCTCTATACCCTTCGAAGATACGATATGCCCTAGAACAATTCCTGAACGAACCATGAAGTGACATTTCTCCCAATTAAGCACTAAATTCTTTTCCTTACACCTAGTCAAAACTAATGACAAATGATGCAAGCACTCATCGAAAGACGAACCAAACACTGAAAAATCATCCATAAAGACCTCTAAGAACCGTTCTACCATGTCAGAAAATATGCTCACATACAACGCTGAAAGGTCGCAGGGGCATTACATAGCCCGAAAGGCATGCGTCTATACGCAAAGGTACCAAAGGGACAGGTAAAAGTGGTTTTCTCTTGGTCTTCTGGGGCTATGACAACCTGATTATAACCGCAGTATCCATCTAAAAAGCAATAATGGCTACGTCCAGCTAATCTCTCTAGCATTTGGTCGATGAAGGGAAGGGGAAAGTGGTCCTTCCTAGTGACCTTGTTCAATTTCCTATAGTCAATACAGACACGCCAACCCGTGGTCACCCGGGTTGGGATTAACTCATTGTTATCATTCTGGACTACAGTAATACCGGATTTCTTGGGAACAACCTGAACGGGGCTGACCCACTTACTGTCTGAAATGGGGTAGATAATGCCTGCATCTAACAGCTTAAGAACCTCGGTTCGAACTACTTCTTTCATATTAGGGTTCAGTCGACGTTGCATCTCCCTAGAAGGTTTGGTGTCACTCTCTAAATAGATATGATGCATACAATCAGTAGGACTTATACCCTTAATGTGCTATGGTCCACCCTAAAGCTTCCTTGTTATTCTGAAGGACGGTCACTAGCCTACTTTCCTGATCACTATCCAAGTCGGATGCTATAATCACAGGTAAAGTTTCAGATGGGCCTAAAAACACATACTTCAGGGAATCTGGTAATGGTTTAAGGTCCAACTTAGGAGGCTTTTCTAACGAAGGAACTAGGGTAGACTAGAAAGGTAGAGGTTCGAACTTAGGTTTCCAGCCATTACTAGTGTCTATCAAAGGGGTTGAATCTAACAAAGCATTCACCTCATTAATCACATATCATCATCAAAATCAATCCCAAAGTGGCTAGGCATTTCTCTAATGGATCTTCTAACAAAGTGTTTGGTAATGACTCCTCGACTAATGTTCCTATCATGTTCACCTCTTCTATGTTCGAGTCATCTAGTTCAGAGGGTAGCTTACTAATATTAAAAATGTTCAGCTCAATAGTCATATTACCAAAAGACAAATTCATAATACCATTTCGACAGTTAATGATCGCATTGGATGTAGCTAAAAACGGGCGACCTAAAATCACTGGTATTTGGTTCTCTGGGTCAGGGACAGGTTGGGTATCTAGGATAACAAAATCCACTGGATAAATAAACTTGTCGACCTCAATAAGAACGTCCTCGATCACACCACGAGGAATTTTAACGGACCTATCAGCTAACTGAAGTGTCATCTGGGTAGGTTTCATCTCACCAAGTCCTAGCTTAAGGTACACATGGTATGGAGTAAGTTCACACTGGCTCCTAAGTCAAGCAAAGCTTTCTCGACACGGTATTTACCTATTGTGCAAGAAATAGTAGGGGACCCTGGGTCTTTATACTTAGGAGTAGTGGTATTCTGAATAATAGAACTCACATGACTAGCTAGGAAGGATTTCTTCTGGACACTAAGTTTTCTCTTTCGCGTACACATATCCTTAAGAAACTTGGCATAAGCGGGAATCTGCTTAATCGCATCTAACAATGGGAGGTTGATAGTAACCTGCTTAAAAACCTCCAATATATCACTAAAGTTGGACTCCCTCTTAGTTGGAACTAGCAGCTGGGGGAACGGGGCTCTAGGAACAAAGTCGGGCTCAGCAGGACCCTCATTGGTATCTTTGGAGACTCTATCAGTCTCCTCATTTTCTGTCTCAGAAGGGTGAACTAAAACATGTTCACTATCAGGCATGACAACCTTATTGTCAACTTTCTTTCCACTCCTACGGGTTGTAATAGAATTCACATGATTGTACGATTTCTCTCCTTTAGGGTTAGGATCAGTTTGACTAGGGAACCTTCCATCTTCTTTTGCACTAAGAAACTTAGCTATTTGGCCGACTTGGAGTTCTAATTTAGCAAGAGACTGGGAATTATTCTTAAAATTCTGCCTGGTTTCTTCTTGAAAACCATAGTGGTTCTTTGATAACATCTCATGGTTCTTTGCTAACATAGTAAGAGTTTCTTCTAAGGTGGAGATCTTTTTCTCATTCTAAAACTGGGGTTGACCTGAAGAGTTCTAAAACTAGACTGTCCTTGATTCTGACCCTTAGACCAAGAAAAATTAGGATGATTTCTCCAACCAGGGTTGTAAGTCTCTGAGTATGGGTCAAACTTTTGACGGTTTTCAAACCTAGCATTGTTATAGACAGCATGAGCTTGCTCTTCACTAACCTGACCTTCCCAAAAAAAGTTATTGGATCCTACTCCACAACTAGACACTTGAGAGGCTCTAAACCTATCATCAGGTTCAATAAGAGACCCATGTTTAGGATGATTCAATTCCAAAGCTTCTAACCTTCTAGACAAAGCAGCAAACTTAGCATCTGACCCGAAGCTTATATCTACCACATTGGTGCTACTTCTATTGACCAAGAGTCTTTTGGGGGGTTCAACACAAGACTCCCACTGTTGGGATTTTTCAGCGAAAGCTCCTAAGAAGGTAAAAGCATCATCAGCACTTTTACTAGTGAACTCACCAGCGCACATAGACTCGACCATGGCTTTGGTTGAATAGTCTAAACCATCATAAATAATCTCTACGAGTTTCATCTTATCAAATCCATGGTGAGGACACTGGGATAGGAGATCATTGAATCTCTCTAAAACCTATAAAGAGACTCTCCCTCTTGTTGCACACTAGCACTAATTTTCTGCCTAACAGACGCAGTTTTATGCTTAGGGTAGAATTTCATATAGAAAGCAGCAATAAGTTCCTGCCATGTTTCAATGGATTCAGATGGTAGGTTGTTCAGCCAGGTCTTGGCTTTATCTCTCAAGGAAAAGGGAAACATCTTAAGTTTCAAGACTTCATCAGTAAGGTCTTTTATTCTAATTGTCCCACAAATTTCCTCAAAGTCCCTAATATGAAAATAAGGGTTCTCATCATCTTTCCCTAAGAATATAGGGATCATCTGAAGAATACTAGGTTTTATCTCGAAATTAGCCGTAGTGGCTGGCAATTTAATGCACGAAGCTCGGGTGGACCTAGTTGGGAACATGTAATCTTTCAAAGTTGCCATGCTGGCACAGCTGAAGTACTAGGGGTATTTTCCTCACGAAGAGACAGATTCTCAAAACTGAAGTTTCCAAAAACAGGGCTCTCAAAAGAAGAGTCTTCGAGCTCCCCGCTTCACAAGAAGAACTACTAGGTTTTCACTAATCAACGACCTAGATTTTCTTTTCCAAGCCCGCTCTAATAACCTTGGGCATACACTAGAAAAACAAAAGAAAAAAAAAGAAATCCTAAAAGGAAGGGAAGTTCTATGCAAACACAAACAAGGCTGACTCCACCAAAGCAAACCTAAAGATTTCTAGCAAACAAAAAGCATGATGGCTCCACTTAGATTGTTTCTAGACCAGCTTCTATCTTCGAAAGGGAATTCGTTACAATTTAAGCAAACCCTCTGGAATCAATCCGAGTTAAGTAAGTTGAATCGAGACGAGGGAAGCTCGTGGAGCTTTGATACCCAAGGCCTCACCGGCGTTACAAGGCGTATTCAACTCACAGAAACCATCATGAACTTTGAAGCATGCTTAAAAGAGTAACCAATATTTTTCGAATGACTTTCCTATTAAGCTCGTTACCCTATAGGTCTCGTTCTAGTCAAATTTTAGGCTTAGGTTCGCGTTTGGTTTCGTTTTCCTAAGGCGGGCAAGAAGGGAACGGTGATGAAATCCGAACCCTTATCTTGTATGGCCAGTCCTTGCCCTTTACTAGGAAATTAAAGCAGCCGTTTTCAATCCTCAGCATATATGCAAACGAAGGAATACAGTAACTCGCTGACAGGGATTCGGAGTGTTTCGAAACTTACCTCCCGTACCAGACGGGGATGAACCGCTGAAGTCGACTCGGGCCACGACTCCTATGTCATGTACGAACCCGAGGGGCCGAGGCGATATCGTAATCGCCGTCCTTCTCTGCAAACAGTTTATTTAAACTACCCTTCCGTAGGGTTTAAAAAAAATAAAGTCCCAAAGTCCACAGTCCAAAAATAAAGTGCAAAAGAAAAGAAAGTCTAAAAAAAAAAAAAAAAAAAAATCTAAAATAAAAAAAAATAAATGTCTTCTCTTTTTTTTTTAATTAATTTTTTCTCTTTTCTTTCGCTCCTTTCGCTTTGCTTTTACTCCAAATCTTTAAGTATTCACCAAAAGCTTTGGCAAATTTTTCTTTCGCTCCAAATTCCAAAATCTGTAAGGAAAAGACAAGAACCCAAAAACGTAAAGAAGCACAAATAAAAACCTAAAAAAAAAAAAAAAAATCTAACAACTCTAGCCTAAAGACAAGTCCGCGTCGGTGACGCCAAAAAATTGATGTGATTTTCAATTGAGTTGTAGTAAATAGGTTCGTTGAGACTTGTGAAAGCAAAAGATTCTTAATTTATTTTTAAGACTAAAAATATAGCAAATTTAAATAAAAGTGATATGAAAAATATGGAGAAGACTGGGGCTATGGAATCCACTATTTACCAATATCAAAGTGATTTATATTCTCTAATTATAATCATGCAAATCATGCATTCAAATTGATTCTTAATATTGCAATAGTTGATTTTTTTAGAAATAACAATTGTAGATCGAAAGTATGGGACATCAAAACCCTAGGCTAGCATGCTCCATCAATTGAAATGACAATTGTTTAACAAAAACCATTTTATCAATTTATTTATCAAGAAAAATAATCATATAATAATTGCATAAATTAGAGATTACCACTTTTCATTGGTGAAATAACTTCCTCCTTCGCCCCAAAGGATGGGTTTAGCTCATCATTGTGTAAACACGCTCAAAATATTTGCTCATTGCTTCAAAAATTGTTTACAAAGATGAAAATGATGAAAATCGGGTGTCTTCAACGTTTATAATTGTTGCAAAACACTGTTACAGAGAACGATAAAAGGAAAATGTCACTGTTACCGTAGCTTCTAAGACACACGCCTATGTGTCGTTAACACTGTTGATAAACGACTGTCTTGGTTGGTCTGTTCTTCGTGTTCTTCAGCTATGCAGCAGTAGAAATGGTAGCTCTGTAACTCGATTTTTCTTTGCACTATGGTCTTCTAAACTCTCCCAAACTCTCCGTCCCCCTCTCTGGTGCCCGAGCGCCTATTTTATACTCAACAGGGTCATCCAATCTCTGCATTAACTCCGGAAATCTCTTCATAACTCGCCAGTGAAAAAAATATTCTCGGGAATATTTTCTTCCCTATTTTACCTCCTCAAGCGTTGATTCTCTGCCAGCACACTCTGAATAGGTCAATACACGTTCCAGAATGTTGATCGAGTCATCAGAACATGTTCAAAGTCTCCAAAACCCGTGAAATATTCTTCCCGAGAAAGTGTTGCTCTGTTTACTTCTACGCGAGAATCCAACCAATTTTAATCAATCAAATCACTCATGATAGTTTTGTTGGGACATATCACAACTACCCAACAAATTTCAGCCCTTTAGTCTACCCAAAACTCCTTCAAACTTCAATTGAAAATCACACAGTTCTGTTCTTCATTTTCCCGCCAAAATGAAATTCAAAAGAAGAAGATGGGTGCTAAGGATGAATTTGGGCTATACATAGCCGTGGGTGCTGAGGATGAATTTGGGCTGCACATAACCTTTTTGCCTCTTAGCCAAATCTGGGGTCTGTATAGCAAATGTCCTCCGGGGTGCCTTTAGCAGTTTTTCGATCCGAATTTTCCAAAAATGTTTATTTCCCTAAAATACCTACAAACACACAAAACACCATAATAAGTACAAAATCGAGTACCAGCATAGAGAAAATTGAGGACAACTTAGACACAAAAATGTGTTTATCAGCAAGATAGAAAAGTAATCACAAACAAACTTCGTCTTATCGTTTGTGATTCCAAAATAACTTGTTTCGCTAGTTGATTAAGTTTATTGTGAGGTGATTGATAATACTAGGATGTTCTTCAGGAATATAAGTCTGGTTTATTTATTGGTTCATGTTCACCTTGATTTATCAAAAGACGGAACAAAAGCTCTTGGGTATTTCTGTGGGAGACAGATTTATTCTGTTAGAGCACTGCTCGGTCGAAATCGCATGTGTTTTCATCTCAAGCATGTTTGTAAGTGTTAGTGATCAAAAATATAAGCCTTGATTTCTAGTCTACTATAGCTAAGTCTCGGACTAGGATAGAAAGTGTAGTTGATCTCAAGAACTCCATGGAGATTATCATACAATACGAAGAACTACTCAAGGAACTGGTGGAATTTCATCGACTAAAAGGCATGTGGAGACTTGAAGTTATCTATCACTCAAAAGTCTATCTACTCTATCTCCTATCTTGAGAAAAAAGTCGTTTTCCTATATAGACTGATTATACACATTTGCTATGTTCATCTTTACCTAGTGACGAAAGTCATGTTATGTTTCAATCATTTGAAAACGGCTTTGACGAAAAATATTTTGTGAATAACAACTATATAACGTCCTTTAAGAATGTTTCAATGATTGAAACAAGAGTTTAGATTATATAACCAATGTTGGATATAAGCATTGTGTGGTAACACACACATGTATAAGTCCTTATTCTTTGAACCAAAGTCTGTGTACTTTGTTGCTCAGGAAACCGGAACAAAGTCCGCGAAGCCAGTTCGCTTACTGTCGAAAGTTCTCTTCCCGAGAAAATCTGTTGGAGTTTGTGAACTATTTACAAACTCATTCCGGGTACTTAAGTCCACGTACTTAGGTTGGTTATATTCTAAAAACGATTATTCATGAACTTATACTTATATTAACTAAGGAATACATGTTTGCAAACCGTGGCTATAAAGTTCATGAATCGATTCGAGTGAATCAAATCATTTTTTCTTCGATTGTGTCTTGAATACTTCTATAAGATCTAAGCAATTAAAAAACTCTCTAACTAGTTCATTTGAGTCATTTGAACTAATTATGGTGAAGAAGAACATGGTTGATATGAAAGTGCTCATATGGCTAACCATTTGGTTAACTACTGTTGAACCAGCAAATGTACATGTTTGAGTACGGTTACACAAACCTAAAACGTGCATTTTATTTGTGTGTAACAAGATAAGTTTTCGATATAACGGTTGAAAGATATTAGCTTGAATCTAATCAGGTTTTCATCTAACGGTGAATATTGAATGCTTTGTTACTAAGCTAACATTGATTGCAAACCCTGATTTGAAAGACTATATAAGGGAGAACTATAACAACTGGGAAACCTAATCCCCACACCTCCTGTGTGATACTAGTTTTATAAGCTAGAGTCGATTCTCCTTTAACCTTAGGTTTCTACCCAGACCCTGTAGGTTAACGACTTGAAGACTTCATTGGGATTGTGAAGCTAGACCAATACTACTTTCTTGTAGTTGTGTGATCTGATCTTGTTGTTTCTATCGTATTGAGTACAATCGTAACGATTGGCTTGAGATTGATATCTCCGATAGGCAAGATATAAAAGTAATCACAAACATCTTTGTCTCATCGTTTGTGATTCCACAATATCTTCTTTCGTTGCATCGATTAAGATTATTGTGAGGTGATTGATAATATTGAGCCGTTCTTCGGAAATATAAGTCCGGTTTATCAATTGGTTCCTGTTCACCTTGATTTATCAAAAGACGGAACAAAACTTGTAGGTATTTCTGTGGGAGACAGATTTATCTATTACCGTAGACTTTTCTGTGTGATACAAATTTGTTTATTAAAGTCTTCGACATTGGGTCGTAGCAACTCTTAGTTGTGGGTGAGATAAGTTAAGGGAAGCAAGTACGTAGCATCCTGCTGGGATCAGAGACATAGGAGCGTAACTGTACCTTGGATCAGTGTGAGATTGATTGGGTTCAACTACAGTCCAGACCGAAGTTAGTTTGTAGTAGGCTAGTGTTTGTAGCGGCTTAATACAATGTGTGTTCAATCTAGACTAGGTCCCGGGGTTTTTATGCATTTTCGGTTTCCTTGTTAACAAAACTTCTGGTGTCTGTGTTATTTCTTTTTCGCATTATATTTTGTTATATAAGTGAAATATCACAGGTTGTGCGTTTGAATCAATCAATTAGAATATCTAACCTTTGGTTGTGGATTTACATTGATTGATACTTGAACATTGGTATTTGGTACCGTTCAAGTGATTTCTCTTATATTCAATTAGACTCGCAGATTTTTATTTGATTGAGTAAGTATTGAATCGAGAAAGAGAGATATAACTCTTTTATATACTTTATTAAGATTGAGTCTCGTTGATTCTCTTGAAAGTATATTGGAATAGTCCTTACATATTGCTAAGTGAAATATTGGGTGAGTTTGTTGTACCCCCACTTTTTCATATTCAATACTATAGACTTTTCTGTGTGAGACAAATTTGTCTATCAAGTCTTCGACTTTGGTTCGTAGAAACTCTTAGTTGTGGGTGAGATCAGCTAAGGGAATCAAGTGCGTAGTATCCTGCTGGGATCAGAGACGTAGGAGCAGAACTGTACCTTGGATCAGTGTGATATTGATTGGGGTTCAACTACAGTCCATACAGAAGTTAGTTTGTAGTAGGCTACTGTCTGTAGCGGCTTAATACAGTGTGTGTTCAATCTGGACTAGGTCCCGGGGTTTTTATGCATTTACGGTTTCCTCGTTAACAAAACTTCTTGTGTCTGTGTTATTTCTTTTCCGCACTATATTTTGTTATATAATTGAAATATCACATGTTGTGCATTGAATCGATCAATCGGTAAATCCAACCTTTGGTTGTTGATTAATACTTGAACATTGGTCTTTGGTACCGTTCAAGTGATTTCTCTTGTATTCAATTAGAATCACATATTTCTATTTGCTTGAGTAAGTATTGAATCGAGAAATTGAGATATAACTCCTTGATATACTTTTTATTAAGAATGAGTCTGACTGTCTAGTTGATTCTCTCAAAAGTATATTGGAGTTAGTCCATACAGATTGCTAAACGAAATATTAGGTGTGGTTGTTAGACCCCCGCTTTTTCACATTTGATGTGACTGCATCAAGGACAAGCCCTATGATAGTGTTTAAAAACCAAGTATTTGCAAAAGAGAAAATTTATACAAAACAAGGTCAAATCTGTTCTCCGCTTAAACTTTGAAAAATATATATGTTGCTTTGCAAGTGCCTGCATTTTACTTTTAAAAATTTACCAAGCTGAAAAGATTCGATGAGACCATCACGGAAATGAAAATTTAAGCTCTTCATTGGGGTTCCCCGGCCATATATTTTTTCTAGTATCCATCTTGATGATGTTATTATAAAGTTGAAGGAAAACAAGTTAACTTTTGGTTTTCTGAGTTCTTTTTTCTAAACTGAATATTTGTCGGTGAATATTAAAAAAAACCATTAAAATGAAACACGTGCAAATAAAGAAATTTGTTCACATCATAAATATTGTACCATGTTGTCTAATACATAACAATATATTAGTTGATATATCAAAACAATATTATGATTTTATCAAATTTCAATTATTCATTCCATCTTATTAATTTAATCTGATAACCCTGGAGTAAAGGGTACTCCACTAGCGGGCAACCACTCTGATCCCATAATGAACTGACTGACAGTGAATATCTGAACTTCTTCGGGAGCGGAAATATTATGGTAGCCCGTCCAGTTTACTCGGGCGATGACTTTTCTGTGTGATACAGATTTGTTTATTAAAGTCTTCGACTTTGGGTCGTAGCAACTCTTAGTTGTGGGTGAGATCAGCTAAGGGAATCAAGTGCGTAGTATCCTGCTGGGATCAGAGACGTAAGGAGCGCCACTGTACCTTGAATCAGTGTGAGATTGATTAGGGTTCAACTACAGTCCAGTCCGAAGTTAATTGGTAGTAGGCTAGTGTCTGTAGCGTCTTAATAGTGTGGTGTTCAATCTGGACTAGGTCTCGGGATTTTTCTACATTGATTGACACTTGAACATTGGTCTTTGATACCGTTCAAGTAACTCCTCTTATATTCAATCAGGCTCGCATATTTCTATTTGCTGAATGAGGATTGAATTAAGTGTTAGAGATATTATACTCTTTGATATACTTTAATCTAGATTGAGTCTGACTGTCTAGTTGATTCTCTAGAAAGTGTATTGAAGTAAGTCCTCTCATATTGCTAAACAAATTGTTGGGTGTGGTTGTTAGACCCCCGCATTTTCAATATAAATGTATTAGTTCATGAACAAAACGATTTTAGAACATAATCCACTCAAGTACGCATACCTTAGTGGTCGGACTAAGCTTGGGTTCGCTAGTATGCGAACGGGTATGCATACCACCAAACTCAGTAAAGTCCCGGAACTTGAGCCTCACTCCAGTACGCGTACCGCTATGCGTACTTAGTTCCTGGACCTCTACTAAACCAATCAGTACGCATATGGGTATGCATACCATGGTTCCCGGACTTGGATCACTCATATGCAAGTATGCATGTTGTGCTTATATCCAATTGTTCTAAACTCTCATTTCAACCATTGAAACATTCTATGAAGACGACAATAGATGTCTCACACAAACTATTAGTTTCAAAGCAATTTTCAAGTGATCGAATGATCAATACGAAACATTCAGAGTCTACTTCAAATGACTGTCTCACACAAATCATGTAAGATGTTACCAGGCGATTTTCACATGATCATCTTTTGACTTTCGTCAAGAATATAAGATGAACTTGATTAAAGCGAAAGCTTACCAGCACATATTTCGAGAAATATGTAAGCGAGTTAAACTCAGATCGAAATATCAAATGTACATAATTGAAGTCTATATATACGACTTTTGTCTCAAATAGGAGATAGAATAGATAGACTTTTGAGTGATAGATGATTTCAAGTCACCACATACCTTTTGTTGATGAAGTTCCACAAGCTCCCCTTAGTAGTTCTCCGTCTTCAATCGATGAACACCGTGAAGTCTAATGCTCAACTAAACTTTCTATCCTAATTCAAGACTTAGCTATAAGTAGACTAGAAATTAAAACTTATAGTTTTGGCAACTAAACTTGACAAACAAGCTTGAGATAGCAACGCTTGCAAGTTCGATGGAGCAATGATCTAACAATCTCCCGCTTTGTCAATTTTAATGACAAAACTATCAATACATATGGATTACAAAATAAATAAACTTTGTAGCTTCACATCCAAATACTTGATTTCCTTGGTTCTTCAACATTTCTCGAAATCTTCATCACTTCCAAGTACTCTAGTGATTCTGAACGTGTTCAACTCAGCATCATAGTTGTTGAAGATCCGTAGCTATAACAATGAGAAAACATTTTCTCTCAATCATTGTTATACATCGTCATTGTATTATTACACAACATCAAAGTCTAATTGTATCACAATTGTGACAACAATACTATGGTGTTATATATCACTCCCCCTTAGTGAATACTTCCTCTCACAAGAAAACTACTTCCCTTACATAATGATCCATAAACCATATGTATTTGTAGTGTGAACTACACATTAATTCTCCCCCTTTTTGTCAATATAAATTGGCAAAGGTACGAAAACTAGTGGAATCCTAATGAAATTTCCATAGAGATACTTTATGACCAAAAGATAACATATCAACTTTGTTTCGATGATTTCACATAGTCGAAACCAGTGTATTCATCAAGGAGTTTATAAAGATACAAGAAAACTCCTACTATATTCCACAGACGCACTCCCCGCAAAGATTTGGAAATTAAGCACAAGTTCAATTAAAAACTCTCCCCCATAAAAAGTCCTTCCCGAAAGAACATTAAGAGCGACCTTACTTTCACAAGAAAAGAAAGATTTCTTTGGACATTAGCAAATCACATGTAACATGAATTTGTATCCAAAATACTCAATTAAATTAACCACAAGAGAACCCATGATTAATTTAATCGGAAATGCTCACACAAGAGAACTTACGGAGCCGCACAGTATTTACACAAGGATGTGGATCAGGAAAAGACCAATACTGCGGAATATTCAAAAATTCATTGTATTTTTCATCAATATTGCATAGAGACATGTAAGAGACTTAATCTTTGTAGACAAAAATTTCATCCTATCTTCCATCAATATTTGCATAAGAAACCTATTATATGGGCTCCAAGGATTTGGTTTTGAGGGCTCCTACTGATTCAACTATCCTTAATACGGATGAGGGGGGACCTATTTGTTATAAAAAAAAATACAAAAGTACCCTTTGATAACCAAAATAATTACCAAATCTAAATCTAATTAAATCAAAAGCTAAACCTAAACCAAAAAATAAGAAACATGTCTCTTCTTCTCCAACGCCGCCTCTTCTTCCTTTTTTTTTTTTTTTTTTTTTTTTTTATTTTCTTCAACGACGATTAATCGTCGATTCTCGGCTAATAATAATTTTAATTAGGTAAGAATCGAAAACCCAACTCTTTTTTTATTTCTTTTGATCTTATGAATGGGTTAGATTTGGTTAAATTATAGATTGAAAAATTAGTTTCAAAACTGAATACGGCTGGGAAATTATGAACTCCCAACCGTATACAATGTTTACGGTTCGAATTTCCTACCGATATTAAATTTTCAGAAAAAAAATCAAAATTTTCCCAACTTTCCAACCGTAAGTTACTTTTACGGTTGGAAAACCACACCGGAGTTTTTAATCTATAGTTTCCTACGGTTAAAAATCCCACCGTAACCTCAACTGAATTTTAATACTGTTTGATTTTCGTACCGTAAATCCCCCGGAGTTTAGATACGGTTAGAAACCCCTCCGTAGCTTTCCCTATTAGTTTCTAAACTCTTCCTTTTTTGTTTTAACTTTAAACTCGAGCTCAACTGCTCCCATATATAGACGAGAAAACTCGAGGTCAACTTTGTTTCCATATCCGTCACAGTAACCAAGCCCAACTGCTCCCATATATAGACGAGAAACTCATCTCTACACTGAAACCAATTCTCTACCATCACCAGCGATAATCAAAGCATCATTATACCCATTTCTGAATTATCTATCCCTTGTTTGTCTGCATAGCTCCATCATTCACAGCTCTGTCATGATGAACTCCATCTATTTCTCATCACTGTTAACCTAATCATCATCATGCTATCATGAATTCCATTAGCAGACACTAATCAATCACTCTTCAACACTGGCACAACCAAAATCTCAACTGGAAACTGCAACTACATCATCAATGGCACTTCACCTTCACCATCTGAGTCTTGACCACAATCCCAGCAGCAACATCCTCTTCTCATTCTTATTTAGCACGAAATTCGTGATGCACGATCACCATCATCAATCGCCTGTGTTTGCTCATCTTCACCATTAATGACAGGACAATCTTTCCCTGTAATTCAAATGATTAGTCTAATAGAAAGAGAAGGTTAATATTACTAATTTTATTATTAATCTTGCTTAACTTAATTAACCTAATTATTAAAATTAATTAATCATGGGGATAAGGGGTTTTGGAATTACTAATTGATGACCCTATTTTTTGTCATCTTATGAACCCTCAAAACCAAAATCTTGGAGCCCCTATAATAGGTTTCTTGCATAATGACATAATAGGCTTAACCTTTGTTGTCAAAAGTTCATTCTATCTTTTATCAATATTTGCATAAAGACATGATAGACTTGACTTTTGAGCAAATATGGGACAATCACAGTTGACAGACGCAAACACAAATATCCCATAACAAGTTGCAATATATAAAACCGTAAAAATTAATACTGCAAAATCATCTTCCAAATAAACTTTAGAATTTAAATAAATAAATCTAAAAAAATTACAAGATGAAAATCGTTGGAAATAGCTATGTGTACTCACAATAATTGCTATTCCAAACCCTAGTTATCATTCTTAAGACACAAGAATAAATTCTCATAAGAAGTTTCCTAGACAAAAAAAAACAAAAAACTCATAAACCAACAAAACCGATTACGAACGCTAATCAAGGATCACATCCGGAACCCCCATGAGTCTTGATACTTTCTAGCTTGTGATTGACAAATTCACCGCTTCTTCAGAGAAGATATCCTCATTGAAAAGATCTTTAACATGTGTCTTCATGAGAACAAGGTCTGAATTAACCTTTTTCAACTCAGTTCTTAACACATCAAGACCCTTCATAGTATCAACAAGTTGTAGCTTTGCTTCCTCAAAGTATTTAAGAAAATCATGAACCACTTAAGTAGAAACCATATCCCCATTCTCAACATTTTGATGAGTATAAGCATAGTAGCATGAGGCATCAGGATTTTTATCATCATCTTCTACTAGGGTTCTTTTCTTCCTCCCTTTGGACTCGAAACCAATACCTTTATCAAGAAAACCTCTTGCAAAACCATCAGTACGAGAAGGTGGAGACATTCTTGACAAAAAAGACAATAACCTAGAGTATGCGTACGTGACTCAATAGGTTTGGTATTTAAATGGTTTCTTAAGGACGGTAACTTTAAATGCAGTCTGTGATAAGTGCATAATTCATATGATTTTGGTGTCCATTCCATACTTGCTTTAGCTATTATTCTTGCGTATTTTCATAGTATTACTCTTGTTTTCTCTTGTTTGTCTCTATTAGGTGAATCATCCAAAAAGGAGCTATAAAGTGCTGAAAAGATCTATGAAGAGAAGTATTCCAAGAACCCAAGTGCCCAAGTCCAAGAGAAGTGGAAGAAGTGCGACGAAAAAGGAGCAAAACACTCAAAATCAAGAGACGGGTCAAAGACTGATCTTAACTCATTCAAATTAAGGATTTATCATCATCATCTTGAAGAGAATTTAAAGATAAAAATAATTCAAAAAGAATGAGGTCATTCCGAGTTCGGATGAAGAAGTTGTGTCCAAAACAGTTTTTATCAAATACCGAAGATAATAAAGTTCGCGGACGGGTTTAATACTTTAATTCCGAAAATTTCTGCTAGAATTTGAAGTTTGCGTACTGGGTTTGCGAACTTAGCAAGTGGAAAACGTGTATTAATACCTTGGAAAGCCTAAGGGCACGTTTGGATTCGTTATTTCGTTATTTTTGGTCGGGTTCTTGAACCGAACTAAATACTTGGAGACCAATGTAAACCTATAAAAAGGTATTAGGTTATGTAAAATTGGGATCTCATCTTCCCTACCTCGTATCGTAGGGTTTACAACATGATAGATTTTATCTTCCTTCTTGTGATGAACTCCATTATGTTTACCTAGATTTATATTGGTTTAAGGACTAAGTTGGATTTCAAAACATGATTTTTATGCAATGGATTAGTTTTGTCTCCATATTATCGATTATGATTCACTATTTATATTGTTAAATGATTTGAATGCTAGTTTGATCGAGTCGCGAATCGGTTGAGTTTGTTATCATCTCTATTGCTAGATTAGGATTTATTATACGTAAAAGTGATAAATTCTTGATTACAAGTAGCATAATTGTGAATACTTCTTGTAGTGATACATCCTAGTAGTCAAATGTGAATCATAACCTTAGTTAAATCGGATTAGTGCTTTTACACGTTCGATTGCTTTGATTGTCCTGATTTCATAGAACTTAATGCATCTAGGGAATTAAACTTGATTAGTGCTTTTACACGTTAGGTTTTTCTCTAAGATAGAATTCATATTCACATCTTTTAATGTGTTTGTTGATGACAAGAGGATATTTAAGGGATATACTTGCGATTAAGGTATCCTAGGGCCTTTGATAAAAGTTGAGATTAAAATATCAATTCTAGTTATTGTGTCTAAAGCATGTTTGTGGTTGAAGATGAAAACCTTAACCAATACTTTCACATATTTGAATTGTGTGCTTTATTTCTTTATTTTGCTTTTATTTTATTTTAGTATATCAAAATCATAATATCCCCCCTTTGTTTGCTTAAGATACCAAAACATATTGACAACCTTAGTCCTCTCTGTGGGAACGATCCTTTCTTGCCCTTACTATATTATATATTTTGAGTAGTGAGAAAGTAATTTTATTTTTGATGCATACGACAGCGATCAAACTTTGGTGTTGTTGCCGGGGAGGCAGTGGTTGTCACATATTTTTGGTTTCTTATTTTTTATTTTGTTTTGTTTTGTTTTATTTTCTGGTTATTGACATAGTTTTGAGAACTCTTGTTTCAGGTACCTATTATGGAGGGAGAATATTGGAGCAATGGATACGGTTTTCAACAACCTCAACACTTTGACAGTTTCCCACCATCTATGGGATACAATCAAAACCAATTTATTGGTTATGATGCGTATCCTAGAAAACCTTATAGTGATTTTCATACATACTAATAACAACCTTGTAGTAGGTATGTAAGTAAAGCACCAAGGTGGGATAATTCTACTTCTAATTGGCTTCATTCGAGTTGTATGCAGATTATGAATGGATTGCAAGACATGCAACAAAGACTAGACCAACTTGACCGTGGTAGAGAGAACATCGCACAAACCAATTTCTGCAACACTTTTTCTTACCCGACTCCGGATCGTAGTTATGATCATTCACTCATTCAAATGGAAGAGTCATGGGAAAGAGAACCTATCGTAGTTGATGGTGGTAAGCGTGTGAACGTCAGGAAACTTGCACAGAAATTATACAAGTTGGAAGATGATGGATCCTCGGAATAGCTTGTCAATGAAATGAGTAGGACCATTCGTATGGAACTTAAACAACGTCGTGATAAAGGTTGGGAAACTGACGACGATTCTTATTACGGTGAGTCTGAAAATGAAGACAAAGTTGATTGTGTTGAAAAGGACCAACCTTTGGAAATATTTGATAAAATTAGTGTAGTTGACTCAACTCTTGATCTTTATAATGATCAAACACCTATTCAAAAGGTACATGAGCATGATGAAACTAGTGTTTTACAGAACTTCATTGCAACAAGGTTTGAGTCAAATGATGAGGAGTGTGTTGAGAATGAGACCGTTATGACAAATATTGTGGAAGACCCAATTGAGCTTGCAAAGGAGTATAATGATGATGTTGATGTCAAAACTTTGGTTAAGGAAGAAACGGACGAAGAATGGTTGCAAGGTTTGATAGAGGACCACGATATACAAGAGGTAAGTAATTCCCTTGAGTTTTTCAAGGATGAAGAGGATTCCATGCTACAAGAGATTGTGTGAGATTTGTCTAACCTTTTGCATATTGATTCTTCTCATTTACCTCTTATCGGTTTGAATGCATTTGCTTCGAAAACATTTTTCAATGACTTTGTTTCTCGGTATCCACCATTAGAAAGATTAGATTCTCATGTTATACAGGTTTTAGAACAAGAAATCGTGGAAGTTCCTAAATTCTATGTTCTTTAGACACTTCCAAGTGTGGACAAGAATAAGCGTGTGGGAAACTTATATCAGTTAATAGCTTCATTTATGGTTTATCGTTCTAAAGTTTGTGTGAAGCTAGTAATTCCAAAACAGGTTACGTGGAAGGATCCCCAACTTTTCAGATTATTGGTATATGGGGAGTGAATTTTGCAAGGAGATAGTCGGGCTGGTGGCTTTAAACCAAGCGCTAAGTGGGAGGCAACCCACCAGTTTTGTATCTCTATCTCTTTTGTTTTTAGTTTTCTTAGTTTTGCATATCATATCTTGCATTCCTACCTTACACTTTACAAAGTCCTATATCTATAATGAAAGTTTTTACGAAAATATTCTCGTCAGAAAACTTCTGACTACGCAGTTGTCACGAAAATAGCTCTCGAGACTTCATACGGAGTCTGATTTGATTAGTTGACCCCAACTTTTAAAAAGAACAGACATACCTTTCTCTTCCAAAAAGAAAATTTGAATTTGGAGTCTGTTAGGCTGGAGCGATAGGCCTGGACATTTAAGTTTTGGTATTTTTCAGAACTTTTTCAGATTGCATGTCAGTTAGTCCGGAGGTCATAAAAGTCAGAAGTTTATCGAAACACTGTGCCTTTTTGACACCTCATAGAAAAGACGTAGGCGAACAACTTTTGTTTAGGATGTTTTTCCTAGTTCCCTACCCATTTGTACAGTTTTCGAGTTTAATTTTCCGTGACGTCAGAAATCAGAATTTTCGGTTTTGAACATTGAGGACAATGTTGAGTTTAAGTATGGGGGAGTAGTTAAGCATGTTTGGCTAGTATATTATAGTAGTTTGCATATATAAAAAAAACACATACTCTTTGATTTCTTGCATTCTTGAGACTTCATACTTTGGAGTTAATTTTGAGCTATTTAGGATGACACTCTACACCTTTTTAAGGTTGAAACAGTTCTTACGGATTGAGTTCCATTTTATCATTCTACAATCCTTAAATATATACGTTCATAATTGAGTGTGAAACTCAGCTATGGTAGTCGTTTGAAAGATTCATCCTCGCAATTAATCATTACTGAATCACTTTTTTTTTTTGCAGTTTTATGTTTCCCTAAAGTGATTTGGTGGGATCGTAATACTTCTGTGGATGTTGTAGTAAGGTAATCATCGGTTGAGTATATAAAATCCCCATAGACAATTGTCTTACACTCATAAAGAGTGAACCGGAAAAAAATAAAAATAAAATAAAAATAAAGGGTTTGTCGGAGAGGCGACATGGGCGATTTTGAGCGATCGTAATTCTGGTGAAGGAATTCGAGTTTCATTTGATCAACTCCGTTCTTCACTGTCTTCTTTTATCTGCTCCTTTTCCTCTCCCCCAGAGCTTCCTTTCAATACCCTATTTCAGCAACACCGTTTTTAGGGTTTTTTTTCTTCAGATTTTTCTCGTATGGCTTTCAATGGTCGACACAAGGAGATCATCTTGGATTCAATCTTCTGCAAATGCTGGGTTTCAATCCTCTGCAGTTCGCCCAGTTTTACAAAAAAAACCCAGGCGTTTATCTTCTACTTTGATAACCCTACAATTTCTGCAAGTTCCGTTGCATCGCCTGCGTTTTCAACGAATGCAAGCCCTGGAATTCAATTTTATGCATTAGGTTCTCCTGCAGCTGATTTTCCAACGACTGTGAGCCCTGTAATTCATCCAACGTCGTCTGCACAACACCCCCTTGCATCGGTTTCCCATGTAGCTGTTGATTCAATTATTTTGAGCCCTGGTTTTCAATCTTCTGCACCTCCAGCTGCTGCCTATGTATCGTGTTCTTCTGCAGCTACTTTGTGCCTTGTAGCTGCTGATTCAACGTTTTCGAGCCCTGGTTTTCAATCTTCTGCACCTCCAGCTGCTGCCTCTATACAGTGTTCTACTGCAGCTACTTATTCAACGTTTGCATCTCCTGCTGCTGCAAACTTTGATGCTGATGTTCAACTGTCTGCAGCATCAGTTTTGCCCAGTTCTCCTGGTAAGGTTTCTAACTCGACTGTTGCTTTATCTGATTTTAATAGAGAGCTTCACCGTTGTCCCTTTGCTGGTTTTGACGGCTGCAAGAACGGGAAAGGAGGTAGGGGATACATGAAAGGCCAATAGCTTACACACCGGTGGGACAAACATTATGCTACCGTTGAAGCAAAGGATATATGTCGTGCTCGTATTAGTGGTGATAATGGGGTCTACAGGGCTTGGGAGAGTTCTTTGATGGGTATGCATATGTGGTTGTGTTTTCCTTGTATGCACATCCACGACTGGAGCAAAGCTTGCAAGTTGCACAATGGCGAGCCCACGCAGTCGCCTCTTAGGGGTAGGATTGTCGACTTTCTTATTCACGGAGTTAAATATCCTGATGTTGTACCTGCAGGGTGCCTTGCTGCCGCTTTGACTTGATATGATGAGTTGGTTGTTGTGGCTCCCGTCACTTTGGAATTACTGGACAAAGCTTTACAATGCTAAATTCCTACTGTATCCAGTGTTCCCGCCAAGTGCAAGCTACAGTTTGATCGGACCTTCACTGTTGCGATACATAATGTCTTGTGTAATCCCTCTGACATCTCCCGTTGGATTCAGCTATTGTTGTTCCCTATCTGTACATTGCGCTTGTATGTCCCCCAATGCAGCACTGAGGAAAGCTCCGGCACCCGAAAGAAATTACAGACTGCTGCGATTCTTTTGGATATGAAAGAATGGTCTGAAACCGATGGTTGTGATGCCTTGACTTATCGTGCCATAGAGGAAACAACGGCTCTACAAGAACTGAGGAGGAAGGGTAAGAAGAAAGAAGTTCATGGTAAGTCTGCAGAAGAACAAGAGAAGACCAACATTAGGTTGTGCCGTAAGAAAATGAGTTATGGTTTATATACGGCCGCGATTCGTATCTTGAATTCCAGTGGTGTAGCCCCCCCCCCCCTAATGCAGGTACCTTGCAAGAGCTGCAAGCCAAGCATCCTTATGTTGCGCCTCCTATGATACCTAATACACCCATAGCACAAGCACCTTTCATTGCCTCTAAAGACTTGGTTCTGAATAAGATGAGCAGCTTCCCCAAAGGTACCTCGTGTGGAACAGATGGCCTTAGGGCCCAACATTTTGTTAATGCCTTGACTGGTTCTGCTGCTGCTGTGTCGGATGAGCTCGTTACTTGTATTCGGACCTTGTGAATATTTGGCTTGCTGGGGGATTCCCATCGGTTTTGGGTGAGTTCATAACTTCTGCACGTCTCACTCCCTTGCTCAAGCCAGATGGTAGTATTCGTCCGATTGTTGTTGGTACTATTTGGAGGCGCCTGGTTTCTAAAATTGTTGTTTCCCACGTCGGTAAGGAGTTGGAGGGCTACCTTAGTGATTATCAGTTTGGGGTGGGGGTTCCCTGTGGAGGCGAGGCCATTCTTCACGCCGTTAAAAGACTTATGGAAGATAAGAATGCATCTAAATCTATGCTCCTAGTGGATTTCTCTAATGATTTTAACCTGGTGAGTCGATCTGCTATGATTAATGAGGTTAGGCAGCATTGTTCTTCGATTTCTAGGTGGGTAGAGTTCTTTTACGCAACCCCTGCTTGACTTTATTATATGGATAAGACGCTTTTGTCACCGCAGGGTGTACAACAGGGGGACCCGCTCGGGCCCATGTTATTTGCTCTGACTTTACACCCCCTTATCCACAAAATTGCAGAACTTTGCATTTTGGATCTCCAGGCTTGGTATTTATATGATGGGACTATTATTGGGGATACGCTGATGGTTTCCAAAGCCTTGGACATTATTCAGCTAGATGGGGCTTCTCTGGGCCTACACCTCAACGTCTCTAAAACAGAGCTTTTTTGGCCTTCCGTTGATAGCAGAAGCCTAGTTAGGGGAGTTTTTCCTCCCGGAATCCGCCGTCCTCCTATTGGTGTTAAGTTATTGGGTGGACCGGTTAGTTTGGATCCTCAGTTTTGCAGATATTTGGTGGTTGGGAGAGTCAATAAGACTATTGCTTTGATGGAGGCTCTACAGAAACTGAAGGATCCTCAGGGGGAAATACTTCTGCTGAGAAACTGTTCTGGTGTCTCTAGGTTGTATTTCTCCATGCGGACTACTAAGCCTGAGTATTTGGACGAGTCACAAGTGGTCTTTGACGATTACCTTAAGCAGTACCTTAGGTTGTTGGTTACTGGAGATGGGACGGGATTTGGTCTTTTGCAGCAGAGGTTAGATACGCTCCCCCTCAAGGATGGAGGTTTGGGTGTGTACACTTTGGAGGACACGATGCAGTATCGCTATTTTGCTTCTTGATTTCAGACAAGATCTCAACATGTTAACATTTTGAGAAATGCAAAGGTGCCTGGTCCAAGCCCCAGTTTTGAGCACGCCCTAGCCCTCTACAAACAGGTATGTGGTATTAATGATTCTTCATTGTGCATTGACGATATTTCCCATCACTCTATGAGATCCTTGGCAATCAAATATTTTGATGCGGTGAAGAGGAATATATCCACCCAGTTTGTTATGACTGCGCGTGATTCAGCTCTTTGGCAGAGTAATAGAGTCAAGCATGCTCAGGATTACTTGATGGCGATTCCTATTGATGGGCTTAATCAAACAATTGGTGCAAGACAGTTTCGTGTTGTTTTACAGTATAGACTTGGGATTCCCTTTTTTGAGGATGGAGATTTGTGCTCTAGCTGTGGCAAAGGTATGGATATATTTGGGGATCATGCTTTTCACTGCAATAAGGGAGTAGGGATCAAATACATGCATGATCTTGTCCGTGATACTTATGCGGACATTTGTTATCGAGAGTATGTTCCAGCCAGGAAAAAAGAAGTGGATTTGGGGCTCGTCGCTGACAATGGAGTATCCTTACGTCCCGCAGATTTCCTTGTATATGGGTGGGAAAATGGTCATGACATGTGCTTGGATGTTACGGGTGTTTCCCCCTTCATGGGTGATTGGGAGAATAATTTTGTTCTTGGACGGGCAATTGATAACGCGATTTTAAAGAAAAGGGCCAAGTACCTTGAGAAATGTACAAGTCAGAGGCTGGGGTTTGGTGTTCTTGCCTTTACTACCTTGGGTGGGTTAGGGGGTGATACTGTAGAGTTCCTGAAACGGCTACAAAATTATATGTCCAGTCATGATGAGAATGTTTCTGTTGGAGATTTCCTTTTTCATAGGATATGTGTTGTTATCCAAAAAGGGATTGGAGCCCAGCTTGTTGTCAGGCTTCCATCTAATGTTTGTAAAAGAGTAATCATAATAAATTAAAAAAAAACAGAGAAAATAAATAAATAAATAAATATATATAAGGATGCTCTTATTTTATCGACATTAATAAATGATAGGTCCGGAATTGCGGACTAATCATGTCGATGAAAACAAAAACCATATCATCACTATATAGCAAGTCAAAATGACTATTGATGAGGTTCTTGACACTTGGATAGCAGTATGTGTGAAACGTTGTCCCTGTCTCCGTCGCCCAAACAAGCGTGGAACGCAGGATCCAAGGAAACTATCATGTACTTGCTGAAAAGGAACATGTGCTTAGAGTATCTAATCATGTTGTCGAGTTAAATGGGTGTTTCTCTCAACTATTGCGCTATAAATCGAATCCTTTGACGACATTCATACAAGTATTGTGGGCATACATGTTTCACTTTAGTCAACATTTGCACAATTCACTTTTCTATTTCCATTTTCTTATCTATCCATGTGATTTCAGTATGCGAGTGTTGTGACAAACGTTGCAACAAGTACGATGACTATCTTAGCAGAGTTTTGCAATCAGGTTGAATGTCACACGTAAGTAGTTGCTTGTGCGTGATGATTGGAATGTATCTGGGATGTTTGCAGCTAAAGAACATAAGCGAGCTAATTATTTGGTTTACTACTTTGTGTCTATCCTTAGAAGTTATTACAAGGCGAGAAATTGGAGTAGGTTTTGTGAGTATACCTCTTGTAAGCCCTCACGAGACTATAACTCGTCCACTAGGGACACCTAGGGGTTTAAAGGCCTGTTATTCATGCTAAGAGTAACCGTATTCTCGACGAGATGGAGTTGTTGTATTTAGGATTAGTTTATTTTAGTTTGCTCTAGGACTAGCAAAATCTAAGTGTGGGGGAATTTGATAAGTGCACGATTCATATGATTTTGGTGTCCATTCCATACTTGCTTTAGCTATTATTCTTGCGTATTTTCGTATTATTACTCTTGTTTTCTATTGTTTGTATATATTAGGTGAATCATCCAAAAAGGAGCTATAAAGTGCTGAAAAGATATATGAATAGAAGTATTCCAAGAATTCAAGTGCCCAAGTCCAAGAGAAGTGGAAGAAGTGCGACGAAAAAGGAGCAAAACGCTAAAAAGGTATTAGGTTATGTAAAATTGGGATCTCATCTTCTCTACCTCGTATACTAGGGTTTACAACATGATAGATTTTATCTTCCTTCTTGTGATGAACTCCATTATGTTTACCTAGATTTATACTGGTTTAAGGAATAAGTTGGATTTCAAAACATGATTTTTATGCAATGAATTAGTTTTTTCTCCATATTATCAATTATGATTCACTATTTATATTGTTAAATGATTTGAATGCTAGTTTGATCGAGTCGCGAATCGGTTGAGTTTGTTATCATCTCTATTGCTAGATTAGGATTTGTTATACGTAAAAGTGATAAAATCCTGATTACAAGTAGCATAATAGTGAATACCGCTTGTAGTGATACATCCTAGTAGTCACATGTGAATCATAACCTTAGTTAAATCGGATTAGTGCTTTTACACGTTCGATTGCTTTGATTGGCCTGATTTCATAGAACTTAATGCATTTAGGGAATTAAACTTGATTAGTACTTTTACACGTTAGGTTGTTCTCTAAGATAGAATTCATGTTCGCATCTTTTAATGTGTTTGTTGATGACAAGAGGAGATTTGCGGGATATACTTATGATCAAGGTATCCTAGGGCCTTTGATAAAGGTTGAGATTAAAATATCAATTCTATTTATTGTGTCGAAAGCATGTTGTGATTGAAGACGAAAACCTTAACCAATACTTTCACATATTTGAATTGTGTGCTTTATTTCTTTGTTTTGCTTTTATTTTATTTTAGTATATCAAAATCATAATATCCCCTTTTGTTTGCTTAAGATACAAAAACATATTGACAACCTTAGTCCTCTCTGTAGGAACGATCCTTTCTTTCCCTTACTATATTATATATTTTGAGTAGTGAGAAGGTAATTTATTTTTGATGCATACGACAACGATCAGTTTGTGACAAGTAAGACATGGGTACACGTACGGACACAATCCGAACCCAACAGAAAAACAAAACCAAAACGAAACGTTCCTTTTTGCAAGGTAAGACAAAACAGTATAATTTTGCTACGTGAAGATTTTCTTTCACAAATTTTTGGCTCATCAAATTTTATATCTCTATTGAGAAATAATTTAGAGCACAAGAGTAGCAGGCAACATAGTTGCAACAAAAAAACTTTTTCAAAAACAAAAAGAAGACATCGAAGAAATTTTCGAGACACAACCAATACTTAGGTAAAGCTGTCCGTGGACAATAGTTTAGCTATGGATGATAAGAAAATGGCTCAGCTAATCAGAAAGCATTTTTCCAAAAGTATACCTGATTATTAGCAAATCTTACTCATAAGGATTTTTATGAGTAAGCATTCAATCCTTGTGATTAATTAGCACAAGTGTGAACCCTAAGCTCATTAAATTGATGTTCACGATGGAGTTTTTTCTTTCTTCCAAATCTAGGATAAATTCCTTTTTGATGTGAAAAACATCATTTTTCTCATAAGGTTGAGAGGGACCTTTCTGAAATCTCCTTGTCCAAATTGTACCAGAGTTACAATTTGTCCAAACATTCGATGAGCAAATTGAACTGACTTTCCTGGAAGACTTCACAGGGTGAGTACTAAAACCAATTGGTTTAGACATCTGAATGTCAGTTACACCTTTGAGAATTAATTCTAATGTGTGTTGAACTTGAACAATAGAATTGTTATTCAACCTAGATTTTCTTTTTCGTTCAACATGTCCTTTTGAATCACAAAAGAGACACACTTTCTGATCACTTGAGTGATTACAATGAACAGACTTAACAACGTTGTTAGGAGATTTCTTTATTCCGAGCGATGTGAAGTTTCCTTGATTAGAGGAAGATACAAGCACATCTTTTCTAATTGGAAGAGATTGCGATTTAGCTTATGGAACTGAATTTTTAGTTGGGATAGAAGCGATTGGTATAGTGGACTCTTTAGAACATCCTCGAATAGAGAGTTTACTCAAAATATGTTCAATTTCCAAGGCATCCTTTTTGAGTTTCGCCTCGAGAGAGGAGCAAACTTTACAGTTTTCCTCGCCAAGAGCCTTTAAATTAGAGTCACGATCTTTTACTATACCAATGAGTGCATTGACATTGTTTTTCAACCGATTGATTCTATCAGCCTGGATTCTAACAAGATTTAGAATCATTTTACTCTCTTTGGCTGCATACCTTTCTTCAACAGAGACATCCTCGTTCGAAGGTAATTGAGTAAAAACTAATCAATCCAATCATGTTTCGTAACATAATGTTCATCTAAATTCGAGATAGACGAATCGTTCTCTTTAATATATTTTATCAAAAAAAAAATTTTATCTCCGGTGATGCGTTTATGAGAGATAGCACTTTTGTCCATAGAGTCAGATCGCTACAAACACAGACTTACAAGGTCTTAAACATGTTTGCCTGCTCTAATACCAATTGTAAAAGCGGGGCTCTAACAACCACACCCAATATTTCGCTTAGAAATTGGTATGGACCAACTCCAATATACTTTCAAGAGAATCAACTAGACAGTTAGACTCAATCTTAAGAAAAGATATAAAAGAGTTATATCTCAAATTCTCAATTCAATATGCAATCAAACAAATAGGAATTTGCGAGCCCGATCGAATATAAGAAACAACTTGGACGGTATCAAAAACCAATATCCAAGTGTCAATCAATTTAATCAACAACCAAAGGTTGGATTCACAATTGATTGAACTTATGCATAACCTGTGATATTTCAATTATATAAACAAATATAATGTGGAAAAGAAATAACACAGACACCAGAAGTTTTTTTAACGAGGAAACCGCAAATTCAGAAAAACCTCGGAACCTAGTCCAGATTTGAACATCAAACTGTATTAAGCCGTTACAGACACTAGCCTACTCCAAGTTAACTTCGGACTGGAATATAGTTGAGCCCTAACCAATCTCACACCGATCAAGGTACAATCGCGTTCCTTACGCCTCTAGAACCACGCTTGATTTTGCGCACTTGATTTCCTTAACCGATCTCACTCACAACTAAGAGTTGATACGACCCAAAGTCGAAGACTCGATAAACCAATCTGTCACACAAAGAAAATTCTATTCAATAGATAAATCTGTCTCACACAGATAAACCTATGAGTTTTGTTCCATGTTTTGATAGATCAAGGCGCAGAGGAACCAATTGATATACCATACTTATAGTCTCGAAGAACAGCCTAGAAATATCAATCACCTCACAATCTTAATCGTATGGTAGCGAAACAAGATATTTTAGAATCACAAACGATGAGACGAAGATGTTTGTGACTATTTTTTATCTTGCTTATCGAAGATTAAATCTCGAGAAAATCTTAGAGAAGATAGTACTCAATCACGAAAGAAAAAAGCAAGATCAGAACATGAAACTACAGAGAAAATAGTTGGGTATGGATTCACAATCCCAATGAAGTCTTCAAGTCGTTAACCTACAGTGTTTTGGAAAAAACCTAAGGTTAAAGGAGAATCGACTCTAGTGACAACTAGTATCACACATGAGGTGTGGGGATTAGGTTTCCCAGTTGCTAGAGTTCTCATTTATATAGTCTTCAAATCAAAGGTTTCCAATCAATTTTACCTTGGTAAAAAAGCATTTAATATTCACCGTTAGATGAAAACTTGATTATACTCAAGATAATATTTTCAGCCGGTAGATCGAACTTAGCTTGTTACATACAAATTAAAAGTGATTTCATTTAGATATGAGTAACCGTACCTAAACATGTACACCTTTGTTGGCTCAACAATAGTTAACCGAAGTTAGCCATATGAACACTTTCATATCAACCTCATTCATCTTAACCATAAATAGTTCAAATGACTCATATGAAACTAGTTCTAGATTTGTTCAATTGTTTATATTCTCATAGAAGTATACAAGACACAATTGAAGCAAAATGGATTTTGATTCACTTGAATCAAGTCATGAACATTATATCCACGGTTTGCAAAAGATCGCATTCCTTATTATATAAATGTATTAGTTCATGAAAAAACTGATTTTATAGCATAATCCACTCAAGTATGCAAACGGGTACGTATATCTTAGTGACCGGACTAAGTTTGGGTTCGCCAGTTTGCGAACGGGTAAGCATACCATCAAACTCGGTAAAGTCTCGGAACTTGAGCCTCACGCCAGTACGCGTACCGGTATGCGTACTTAGTTCCCGGACCTCTACTAAACCAATCAGTACGCATACGAGTATGCATACCATGGTTCCCAAACTTGGATCACACATATGCAAGTCTGCATACTGTGCTTATATCCAATTGTTTTAAACTCTCATTTCAACCATTGAAACATTCGCTTCAAAGCAATTTTCAAGTGATCGAATGGTTAATACGAAATATTCCGAGTCTACATCAAATGACTGTCTAACACAAATCATGTAAGATAGGCGATTTTCACATGACCATCTTTTGACTTTCATCAAGAATATAAGATGAACTTGGTTAAAGAGAAAGCTTACCAGCACATATTTCGAGAAATATGTAAGCGAGTTAAACCCAGCTCGAAATATCAAGTGTACATAATTGAAGTCTATATAGCTATACGAGTTTTGTCTCAAATAGGATATGGAGTAGATAGACTTTTTAGTGATAGATGATTTCAAGTCTCCACATACCTTTTGATGATGAAGTTCCACAAGCTCCCCTAAGTAGTTCTTCGTCTACAATCGATGAACGTCGTGAAGTCTACTGCTCAACTACACTTTTTATCCTAATCTGATACTTAGCTATAAGTAGACTATAAATCAAGACTTATAGTTTTGGCAATTAAACTTGACAAACAAGCTTGAGATAGCAACGCTTGCGAGTTCGACCGAGCAGTACTCTAACAATATCTATCTCCATAACAAGCACCGTCCTACCCATTGTTCACATAGGCCCTTTTAGTAGCAATTGAAAAGGAGAGGGTACCAAGTACACCACCAACTTTTTCATTCGGAAACCTTCCTTGACAATATGTATATAGAGTTTATATTTATATCTCTTTTCAATCATAATGTATAGACTACGAAGTCCATGAACCTGATTATTAAGAAGAGTACTTGGACGATCTCAAAAATCAATATCCAAGATCAATCTAGTGGTATCCAAATAATTAAATCAGAATTCTGCCAAGTATTAAACTTGTTATCAATTTTTCAAGATTCTATAAGAAACAAATCTCGTAATCGACCACAGTTATATGGATGCATCTATTAATATATAATATGTGCTACTTGTGTAAATCCTATTATAAAGATAAACAATATAATGAGGAAAGTTAAAAACACAAGACACCATAAGTTTTGTTAACGAGAAAACCGGAATAGCAGAAAAACCTTTGGACCTCGTCCATATTTGAACACCAAAATGTATTAAGATGCTACATACACTATCCTACTTCGGACTAGGATGTAGTTGAGAGTGACTCCACCCTCAAAGTGATTCAGTTACAGTCACGCTCCTTACGTCTCTTGAACCTCGTAAGGCTTTATGCAATTGATTCCCTTAGTTGGCGTCCTTTACAGTCCAAGAGTTGCTTCAACCTAAGTGAAGACTTTTGATACCAATCTTCCTTTAACATACAAGCATATTTGATGTCCCATTAGATCAAAGATCAAGGCTTGGAAATCTGTTTGGAATATACAAAGCTAGCAAACCTCATAAATCTGGAATACTTACACTCACTTAGATGAGAAGCCTGGATTCTTTACCACCTCTAAAGAATAATCTTCAAATTATCAATTAAGAATATTTTTCAGATATTTATCTTAAGAAATAAAAAAGTCTGAGATGGAGAGAACTCTGCAATTACTATATATGTTGCCTGAAAGAGGCTACGAGAACCTCGATAACAGAAAGAAAGATCAGAATACACGAACTATCAAGGTAAAAGATAGTCGTACTTGGCTTCATGAATCCCCAAAGCAAAGTATTTTAGTCGTAGACCTAATTATGTTTCTCAGAGGAAACCTAGGTCAATGGAGGATGACTATAGCTATCAACTAGGAAACAAAGTGTCACAGATTGAATTTTCCAGTTGAAAGAGCTTCTTTATTTATAGTTTTCCAAGACTGGGAGTTGCTTAGAATTCAACCTAAGATAACTTGAGAATCAAGAAAACACTTTCTCTGTTAAGATGAAACTCTAATTGGGGTTTTAAGTAAACATGTGAGAATTATTCTTGAAATCATATTAGAATAATATGCACAGTAGTCCGGTAACGGAATTGTGTAAAATGCTTGTTTTTTTGGAAAATATGCCTTATGAGCCATAAACAATTTTATGTTCATTTAAACACTTAAGAATTTAAATATGATGCACATACGCAAGTGTTTTAGTGAGCAATGATGTCTTAGAGGTGTTTATGAGAGTCATATCAATGCTAGAAATATATAAAAGAAAAGTCTTTGAGCATCTGCTAAAATCTACCGGGAAATTTGGTGAAATGGTTCGTGGACGATAAAGCAAGTTCACGCGTCAGGGTGCTATGGTTCGTGAACCGGGTTCGCCAACCCTACCCGGCTCGAGAAATCAGATGGACATGGTTCGTGAACCCGGTTCGCCAACTTTAAGCCTTTTACACCAACATGAAAAATTCAGATCACCAAGGTTCGTGAACTGTCCCCAACTGAACTTGCGGTTTGCGAACTGGTGAATTCATGTGTTGAAATAGAGACATTGGACTTGGAAGAGGCCTCCTCAAGTTCATAAAAAAAAAAAAAATTTCAAATACCAAACAAAGTTTTTTGAGCTCTATGAAGATGGTTTAAAGGCATCATTTTGGGAAAAAACATTCTCTAAGTCATAAAACAAAGTTTTTTGGAACAAAAAATGAAAAAAAATCATATGGCAAAAGTTATCATAAATTATATGATTGAATTCATAAAAGACAAAAAAAGAGTTTATAATCACATCAAGTCACGATGACTTAGTAAGCGGAGGATCTATGAAGAAGGATAAGAAGAGGAGAGCCTTCGAAGTCCATCTTCTTATGCAAAGCTAATTGCACTTTGTGAAACCTTGATGTCATCATGTGTGAGGCTCTTGTTATATTAGGAATAGATATCGGAAGTGCACGAGGATATTAAAGCTTTAAATTTGATGACGTTGAATCTGAGTGGCTGCTAAAAGCGATACATGTCCTTATTGATTATCGGTGGCAATGCATATAGGTTTGTAGCGGTACAAAATCTAATCTTACTTTTGTTCATGTGTATGTTGTTTCTGATTGATAGAAAATGTTTTATGTTAATTGACTAGCATTTTATTGAACTTACTGTGTTGTTGTCATATTCATTATTAACCGGAATTTACTATCACCTTGTTAATCCATAATAATATTGATATATGTTAGAAAGTGATAAGAATACATGAAAGCTCTAAGAGATAGAAATACACAACCCTAACGAAACCCAGTTAGAAACACATTCTCAGCAACAATCAAGACCCAAAATCCAAAAAAACTAATGCAGAAAATGGAAAAATTAAACAATAAAAAATAAAAAATTATTGTTATTATATGAAAAACAATCATCATAACCCACAAAAACAAAATAAAAAATAACATTAAAAATCTAAAACACATAAACCATTCTTTTCATAATTTTTCTAAACAACATTACAAAATCTACTCCATAACTCTATTGAAAAACTTAAAAAAAAGGTTTAAAGAAAATAAAGAATTAAATAAAACCCCTACGACTAGTTTTTGTTTATTAAACGTACCTTTATTGTGAGGACCACGCTTGGAGTTGAATTGGTTATTCTCATTTTTCTCGGCTTTGTAAGATTTCTGTTCAGTCATATGATCCATGTTAGCCATGTCCTTGTAAATGACACATTCTTGTGTTTGGCGCACAATAATTCTTCATATTTAATCTTCTTACCCACTTCAACCATGCTTCTCTCACCGGTTTCATGCCTCAATCTTATTTTGTACTCCGACCAAGAAGATACTTCTCAATTACAACAGATACTTGAAACATCTCCTTAGTGACCATGCCTTCAAAAAGTATATCGTTAACGATATGATGAAGTTTAATAAATTGAACCACAACAAACTTATCATTCGACATCTTGAAATCCATGAACTTAGATACCACAAATTTCTTACTTCCAGCAGTCTCAGCCTGGTACTTTGCTTCTAATGCAGTCCACGAATTAAAAGTAACTGTGTTTTTTTTAGCATATAACAAAATTATACTTTGCATCTTTCAAACAATTTCTAATGTTATTTTTCACCATATAGTTATATTTGTTCCCGAAAATTCATCTTTACGTCCTTCTTCATTCAATGATTCATCAAAAGTGTTCCATTCATAATGATCTAACTCATGATAACTTAAGAAAAACAACATCTCTGACTTTCATCCCTTGAATCATTTCCATAGAACTTTTATGGTATTCCAACGCCATTCTTTCCCATTATTACAGAGAATTTTTGATGTGTTAAGATTGTTGGAATCTTGCAACAATGAACATCAAGTTAGATATATCAAATTTTGTATAAAAACTTAAATGAAACAACTTGACGAGGGTAGAATCACAAGTTCAACAAGTTGTCCTTGACATATTAGTTCATGGGTACACTCAAGAGAAAACGATGCTATACCCCCCTCAGAGAAAAAACAAGAATAAGAAGATGTGTTTATGATAAGACTACCCGATATAGCTTGTATTTGCAATATACAAACTACCCACTCTATGAACTCAACAACAAAGATTGGAGGGAAAACAAACAAATAATGCGCAAAACAAAGTAATAAGAGGTGAAAACAAGGCGGGTTAGTAGCCTCTTGATTTTGAACAAATCCCGAGTTCTTATTTTACAGGAAAAGAACCGAAGAGGAAGTCTAGGGTTGGAATTTCTTGTAAATTAGTTTCGGTTTCTTGTAAACAAATCAAATTAAAAAACGAAAAATCTCTCGTATGATAAAACACAAACAACATGTTTCTTTTTTTTTTTTGCTGACTCGACGTCTGGATATGACTCGGCCCCTAACTCAGCACGAGTCAGATGTCAGACTGTCTGTTTTTTTTAATTTTTGTCAGATCTTACTCGCTACCTGACTCAGACCTAATTCCTGATTCGGATATGTTTAAATCAGGGAACAAAATGCATCTGACTTATGAGACCTAACCATTGAATCGCATATTTTTGAATCATGTCTAACTCAAAAAAGCAAACACATTGAGCCAGTTCCAAATGAGTCAGGTGACTTTTTATTTAGATCGCGAAAAATAAAAACATGATGTAAAAAAGAACCGTCAGGTAAAAATACTTTCATTCATTTATTTTCAGTGAAAACAATAGGTCTTGATTGGCCTACACCAACGCTAAAGCCATAAAGTGGGACTGAAAAGTTCCCTTTCATTCGTTTATATGAACATGAGCAGGTATCCTTAGAGACACCTAGGACCTAAGATCAAATCCAGACCAGGATCATAAAACTCATCATTTTTTCCAACAAAACCATCGCATGAACTACAACCAGAAGGCCCACCGGCCCATACAAACCGAGATATCTGTCATGGGAAAATGGTCCGCTCAGCGGTACCTCATGATTTGCGAAACTCTCCCTGTATTCCCATCCAAAAGAATATGGCTGTTGCAAAAGGAATCCTTACAAACAAACAAAAAAACCACCTTCCTGTGACCACATTTCTGATTGCTTTATGTTGTAATACTGCTACCGATGGCACGTCATTGCATTGCATTCCCTCATTCCTGATCTCTCTAATCAAAAACCAAAAGAATCACATGAAAGACTTCTGTCATTTTATGACGAAGCAATGCAGCATATTTTCATATTGAGGTACATCATAGGAATTGCTAAGCCAATAATGCCATCCATGGGGATAGGGTATTGGAATTACATATTCACTTTCCTCGGAGAGAAATCCGATTTCCATCTTAATTTGTTCCAATCCAGCATTTCAAATTTGCAATCTCCCGTAAAACAAATCCAGTATTTGGCGCACGCGGCACACTTTTTTAAAGAGTGTAAATCCTAGATATGCTTAATTACACGACAATTTTTTTAATAACGCTGTGCCGAGGTCAAAGCTAGGAAATTTGTATGCTATTTGCGCTGTTCAAATATTGACCTTAGGAAAGGAGACAAACAAAGGCGTGTGAAAAAGAGAGAACGCGTTGTGATAGAGCTGGGTTAGGCTGCAACTAGTCAACTACTACTACTGAGCGTAATAAGTTGATCGACGTCTCTTCTCATGCCACTTTGTTTGTTTCAACTTCTCCATGGCTTGTAAATTTGTTTGTAGTACCACTTCATGTGTCATGACCCCACTGGACTAGCCTCTCTGGAGAGGATCCAACTAGTCGTCCACCAATTCCCACACAATAAAAACCCACTTCCCCTTCTCCACATTTCATTTTTTTGTTTCAGTTTCTTCTCCCACCTCTTCCTCTTCTTTTCTTTTCAGCAGTTTCTCATCTGTCTGCCCATTAACATGGCTGAGGTATTTTTCTCTACTCTTTCTGGTCCTATGTTGTTCTGTTCTTTCTTAGTTTTGGATTAACAGTTTTTTAATAATTTATCTATGTATATGATCTCTTTTAGAAAAAGGTGGTGTTGAAGCTCTTGACCATGACTGATGAGAGAACTAAACAGAAAGCCATGGAAGCAGTTGCTGATATCTATGGTAATTCATCCATCTTTCGGTACATGACAATTACAGCCTATATCTATGTTAAATTTGAGTTTTGAAGGTAAATTACTAATGCATGTGGTGTGAAAAAATGTAGGAGTGGATTCAATAGCAGCGGATCTAAAAGAACAAAAGTTAACAGTCATTGGAGAAATGGACACAATTGCAATAGCAAAAAAGCTGAAGAAGATCGGGAAGATTGATATTATATCAGTTGGACCAGCTAAAGAACCAGAGAAGAAACCTGAAGAGAAGAAACCAGAGGAAAAGAAACCAGACCCACCAGCAGCGGCGGCAGCAGCTGCACCAGCCAAAAAACCAGAAGAGAAAAAATGATGGAAAGAAATATATATGAGACCCCAATTCTCTCTTTGATTGATTTCTTTGTTAGATATTATAATTAGATTTTGGAGATATATATCTATAGACTACTGTTAGTTCTACATCAACGGAGGTGAAAATCAAAATATTTTGTGATCAAATAAGAAGACATTAATGATATTATTTTCTATGTTCTTTAGTTTTTTTTCTTGTTGATTATTTTGAACAGTGTTCATCAATCATGGACATGAAACAGTATCGAGGCCAAAGGGAAACGTGAACGCCATACGGAATGTCTATTCAAACACGCAAGTCTGGGTGAATATGCATCCATAGCTCTGTAGCCCTCTGTACTACACATTTTTCACTTTTTCTATGTTTTTAATGGACAAGTCACAATGTCATTCTCTTCTCCCCCACCTTTTCAACCTCTACTAGTTTTCAGTCTTGAAAACTGTTACAGAGCCATTAAATGGCACAGGAGAAAGAAAAGGTCGGTCAAATCTGCATCAAACTGGGCTGAAAATTGTGTTCTCAAGTCTCAACAACCAAATCTATGCATCAAATTTCAAGATTTACTTTAGTTTGACCCGAGTCAATACTGTTTGACTTCCTTTTTCTCTTTGAGCACTTATGTCAAAACCTTGAATATTGGGATTCAGAGCCAAAACCATGGAAACTCTAGAAAGTTGTTCTCTTCTAAGGTCAATTCACACATAATCCCGAACTACTTTAGAGTCTTATCACTCACGAATTACGACATGGCAACCAATTTGCAAATTCCAATCGGCTAAAATGTCCTCTCTTTGATAACCAAAAGTCATCAATTTCAATGTGCATGTATTCAACTCTCTTATCTTCTTGAGAAATAATTCTTGCTTTTCCAATCAAGAATGATCACGTTTGGCTTCATCAATTGACAAAAGATCCATAATTTTCATTATCTTTAACAAATAAAATATCAAACATTAGTAGTACACTAGTACAGATTCTATTCTACAAAGTCTTGATTGAAAATGCCGGTGACAATGAATCTACATTATGACAGCTATACAAAATTTGGATTTTTTCTGCACTGAAACAAAACAGCATTTTCTATCCAATTCCAATTTTTCTCAACTTATAAATACAGATTCACACTAGCCATGGATCATCAAACTGGTTATTTCGAATCTATATGAACAAATTACACCGGTAAGGCAGCAGGAACCATATTTTAGGTTGATATCCAACTCAACCACAGCAAATCAGAGATCGTCATATGCACATTACACGAATGCAATTACATACAGCGGCACACGAATTAGAGCTAATTATTTGTTTCTCTTAGTTTTCTAATACCAGCTTAAACAGACAAAAGAATCATTGAATCTGTTTGGATAAGTAGGGTGAGGTCATTTAGATGTCAAATGGCATGGAGAAAAAAAGTGTCACCAACAGATATTCGGTTCACATGGCGTGGAGCATAAGTAGCCGAATAAATAAACACAACAAATGACATCATTTGAATAAGCATTAAGTCTAAAAAGTAAAAAGCACTGGACATTAGAAAAGGAAAAAGGGTTCTTAAAAAAGGACAGACATTAGATTTCAGGTACAACCATGCTTACAAGATGAAACTTTCGGTACCTGCAGCTTATGACAGTAAGACCTTCAATGACTTCAAAACTCTATTACTCCCATTCCTATCAAAACAAATAAAAATCTGTTCAAGTATATGAGACTATTCAATATATTCCTTTCTGAATCTACCAACTTGATTAATTAAGGATATCTTTTTTTGAAATCCTTAATTAAATGTATCTATCACTGCCTGCACGACAAAGACAAAAAAAATGATTGAAATACTAAGGCGGTGATATTCATGAGTGAGTGTCGATGATATAGGCATAGTCATGCTGAAACTAATAATTATAAATTAAAAAAACAAACTGAAGTAATTTAATCGAATAAGCCAAAAATTTAATGGCAAGGACTATACGTTGGAAAGCATTAAATTTCCCACTATATGATCTCTTTACCAAACAAGTTGGTTTCTCTTGGAACTATTTTTTTACTCAATTCACTCATTTGAAAACCGTATCATCCAATTTGGGACGTTTAAGCGTGACGACAAGGAACCAACTGATCATAATTAATTTTACTAAAATGAATTATGCTTAAACAAGTTAGATGATTCACATTATAAGTAAGCGGAAAATTATGTTTGCGCATATACTACATTTGTTAGAAAGCTAATGAGAACAGTTTGAAAGAGAAAGCTCACTCTTTCAAGAGAATATATGACTAAAGTTGCATATAGGCGCCTGACGTCCCGTGGCCTCTGTTTGTGCTCTGTGGTGGGTTGCTCACTTTCTGCACCATCAACAAATTAATCAATACAATACTATATTAGATGACTTTTGAGATCAGAGGTCCATTCCAAATATTAAAAATTAAGAAACAATGACATAGAACATAGAACATACACAGACCTCACTAACTCAAAACCGGAAACTCCTTGAGATCAAAAGGTTTTTGAAACCAATAGCTGAAAGGCGGGTACTGTTTGAAGATCTTCAATGTTGATCCGTAGTTTTGAGCTCCTGCCTGGTTATAGTTCATAATGTAAGTCCTCATTTATAGCTGATCAAGCATTCAAACCTATGTTTACAGATTGCTGAAGTAGAAAATTAAAATTATAGGAACTGTAACCATCTGTAGCCCAAAGGAACCAAGATAGCATGGGCTAAGCAAATCCTGCCACAGAACTGATGGGATGGGCACTGGTCTTACACAGTCAGAGAGATGGCAGGGTTGGATCTGACTGCCAAAATCCCCACCATCACACAGTGAGGTGGTCTTCTAGAGACATGCAAAGCATGCTCCTGAAAATAACACTCGGCTGATACATTTCATTAAATCATTAAAAGCGACCCAGCTAGTTAAAACCTTAAATTATGCAAACCAACAATCAGTCAAACAAAAATCAAGAAAGATCTTAATTAGTGGTCATGTTGAAACCCAGCCACGTGACTAGTATGGTCAGATAAATATTCTAAACGGCAACTAATATATGACAGCAGCAGGCTCGAGTTGAAAGGGATCTAGAGAAAAGACAAAGAAGAGGACTAGTTCCCATGCCTCGGTAGAGAGTTGCATCTGGTTAGTAGCAACTAGCAGTGAGTATGAAGCTCATGCCAGATCCCATGCCTAAACTACAGCTGAAAAGGTATTTTCTCTACAAAACTGAGCTGGGAACTAAGATTCCTTCCACAAATTACAGGTAATTGAAAATTTCGGTAGCTAATTAAATCTTATTCCTAACGAAGAGGGTGTATAACTAACATCTTCAGTTTGAGTCCTCCCTTACAGAGGACAGAAATAAGTTTATCTTCGATAGTACAGCACATGAATAGCAATGTTACCTTCAGTGCTTTATAAGAGATGTCATCAGCTTGAAATTCCGAGCAGTATTCACGTTTAATTGACAAGAAAAGTTCCAGTAGTCGCCTCCTGATATTAGAAAAGTGCATAGATAGTAACACAAAACAGAAGCCGTTAATTTTTTCCCTAAGATATAACAACCAAAAACCACCCCTGTTCTTAAAACAAGAAATGGTTCATATTCTAGAAATATTTATCGGAAAGCACTCTCAACTTACTTGCATAAAGGAGACTGGGTAGACGGAGACAGAGACGCTTTGATGGAGGTGCCTTGCTTTCTACCGGTGGTTCCAAGAACAACCTGATGAAATTGAGATTTGTTCCAGCAAATAGAATAACTGCACAAGAAGCATTAAGCATGATTTAACAACTGGATGGGTTTTATGTACAGAGAACACAGTTTACTTTGGGAGTTGGAAATAAAAAAAGACTGAAACATACCTGCAAGTTAAAGTCACTTTTGCAGTCTCTGATGGCTGAAACTCATTTGGTGGTACTGGAGCCTCAAAATATAATGGCTGTCATTAGAAGCGCATCAACCACAGATTTATCCACCACAACACACATTAAAAATTAATCGAGATAATGAACACATTACAAACCTTGTTTACTCGAAATGGACTTGTTAGCTTGTCAGACAGTGGGAGGATGCGATCAGAAAGAGCTCTTCTCAAATGATTCACCAAAGGATCGGCAGAAGTACTGCTATGGGGCATTCCGACAGTAATAGATGATATATATACTGGTTGAAGAAAGTAAGATAGCAAAGCCCCTGTAAAGGATAATAAAGGAAAACAGTATTCAACTACAACTCAAAAGAAAACAAACAAACAAAAAAAAGAGTAAAAGAAAAAAGAGAAAAGAACCATAACCTTGCACGCCCAGTACATTCCAACGAGCTATTTTATCAGAGCAACTCATCATCAAAGTTGTATCACCACGACCAGGCTTCCTCTGAACCATCCCAATGACTTGAACAGAACCTCCTGAAAGCAAACACTTCCAATAACTTATCTAACTAACAAAACAATCTAGTATTTCGATATGATTTTTTACATTCTTGCTTTCTATTGTTGTTACATTCAGAACAAACTAAGGCCCATTTACATTCAATTCTTAAAACAATCATCATGGTATCTTTAAAATCTACTGACCTACAACTATTTGAGGGATGACACCGACAGTCACACAAATTAAACGAAAAAAACCACAAGCATCTCATTTCCAAATAATGAGCTTAGTAGACTAACCATTACAGTTACTTCCATCAGATGCCTCGGAAGAGTCAGATGCAGAACCCACATTTACGGGCACAGATGTTGACAAATCCCCACTTGTTTGTATCGATTCTCTTTCCTGAAGTACTGGACAAGTGTTGGACGCATCCCCACCTATAACCAAAACAAGAAAAGAACAATCACTTAGGGATGGTGTCGAAGTCTTTGATCCCAGTAACTTCAACAAATTTTAACTGCATTATGCATAGAAGAAACCGAGAAGACAACCAAATGATATTCAATAAAACTCACATGGCAATTGCGAAACATACAAATGTAATTTCCAACCAGGTCTCATTCTATATTTTCCCTCACAATCAGAATCCAACGCAAAAAATGTATTCTCCACCACATTATCATCATCCTGTTGTAACAAGTCTTTGCTCTCGTTCTTACATCTACGCTTAAAATGAATTTTACCAAGTCTTTCAACCTCTCCATAGAAAAACCTACACAACATCACACCAACTACATTCTCAACATACTAATCATCTAATAGTAGTAATTCAAAAAAATTGAAACAGAAACACCAAAAATTTCACACAAACCTAATTAGCGATCTGCGAGCGATAACCTCAGCGTGGGAGTCATTAACGAGGTCACCTCTTGGACTCAAGAGTGACTTCCCAAGACATTTAGTTCCAGTACCTAATGAAACAACTTCAATATCTGAAGAAGAAGAAGAAAACAAAATCAAAATCAAGGTCAGCCAAAGTTTAAATCTAGATTATAAAACCAGGAGAGAAGGAAATTAGGGTTTTGGGTGTACCTTCGGAGGGAGAAGAGATGAGAAATGCAGCAAGAACAGTGATTTCTCGACCTTGAGGTTTTCCTTTTTTGGGGAGTGAATTATAGAGAGAAATTACTTTCTCAGAGATCCTTTCTCCCCACTCTTTCTCAGGAGTAGAAGATTTTAGTTCAGAGCGGGAATCCATTCGCCGGAACCGAAATCGTTACCCTCTAATATAACTTATCCAGAATTTTGAATCTTCGTGATATAAAAAGGTACTAAAATTAGAGAAAATCCCGATCCGAGTTGGTATATCAACTCGGTTTGGTTCTGATGAGTTACACTTACTAGTGAGTGGATACTATCCTCCTACTCCTACACAGTCTACAATTATGGACCTTTCATCCATGGCCAGTGAAAAAATGGCTGTTTCGAACTCATTGTCGAGCACAATGGAGCACAGAGAACGGGGGTTCCGAGGTGAACTGGATTTGTGATGTTATCCGAACGACCATTTGATTCATTTGCATTTCACAACAGATTGTAGTGTCAAAAGCAAAAACAAAGTGCATTTCCATTCACATAGATTTCTACAAGTACAAAGAAGCAATCACACAACATAAAAACGATGCGCCTAAACTTACATTTTCCTTATTATGTACTTAAAATCACCACTGAGCAAATTTCAGAACAAAAACAAAAGAAAGAAAACGAAAATCAAAACATAGGATACTTGGCAATATGATCCTCTACTACATCCAACACAACAACAACAAGTAACTAGGATTTTCTAGTTTTCACCAACAACCCCTGTGGTACTTGTTTCATGTCTTTCATTCTTCCTTCTTTCGGCGCCAGCATCAGCAACCTTCCGCACCTCATCTGCTGCAATTGAAAACAAATTTACATTTAATATTGATACACAACATTGTACTTCACTCAAAAATTAGTCACCATAAAGTTGCTAACGAGACTGCAGCTTACCATCAAGTTTAGCACCAGTTTCGTTCTCGTCAGGTTTAACATCAGTTTCAGTTCCATACCAATAATAATTAACCAATCCTTTAGCTCGATCAACCATTCCCATACTTGCTGTAGGGCTCTCAATTCCTCTACCAGTACTTATTGCATCAGCTCCAAAACTATCATCATCATCCCTTTCATAACCACGCTCATCAGTCCCTAGTCTTGCAGCTACCTCTGGTGATTCAGATGCTCCGGTATCGTGTTCTCTAACTTGTTCCCCCATCTTACTCGCAGCAGGGCTCTCCATTCCTCCAGGTCCTCCACCAAAACTACCTCCACCACCAAGACTACCTCCGTCAGTTCCAAAACTCTCTTCTTCATCTCTTTCATAACCACGCTCATCGGTTCCTAATCTTTTAGTTACTTCTGCTGAATCAGTTACTTTATCCATATTCTCAGCGACTTTCTCTGGAAACTCTTCTTTTGGTTTATGCATAACTTCTGAGAACACTTCTAATAAGGGTTTGCCTTCGTCAGCAGGACTTAACTTTTCTACTAGATAATCCTTCACTGTTCCGCCTGTATTGTGTTCTGTAGCTAAGCCTACTCCCTCTTCGGTACCTGTACCTGCCACAGAACTTGTATCCTTTTCAGTGCCCACATCACCAGTTCCGGCTCCTCCAAATTTCTCGTAAACAGGAGCTAAGTATTCAGTCGACGACTTCGTCTCTTCATCAATGCTTCTTGAACCATCGGTATCCATCGCCTTTGCATCCTTTGTGACAGTGTCATTTCCGTTATACCCAAGTTTGGAAGCGACGGCATCTTTTGCAGAAATTGCTGTTCCAATAATAGTTGATGCTGCAGTATTTGCAATAGCAGCCGGTGCAGAAGGCTTCTTCTCAGTGTAAATAGGATTTACATTTGGTTCTTCGTCCACATTCATGCTATCTGATTTAGCCTCATAAAAGTCTTCGGTATTCTCATTACCTTCTGTTCCAGTGATTGTAGATTCTGGCTTTTCGGTGATATCAATTCCCCTAAATGACTGCGTCATTGGTTCTACATCTGCATCCTTGGCACCTATTAAGCACATTATCACATTGGAGTTAAGTACTGTCCGTGCAAACAATTGTTGTATGCCTGGAATAAATGTTGCATATCATATTACACTTTCTCTTACCTGCATCTGTAAGACCAGTGACTTCTGAATGGTGAATTTCGGATGCACCAATTCCAAATTGATCTGTAGCTTGTTCTTCATTCTCCTTTTCGAAATCCATCCATGTTGGTGCAACATTTTCCTTGTCAACCTCCAACGGCGTGGATTCTGACGAATTGGCCTCCATTGATGAAGTATACGGCTT
>NC_039365.1:20895550-20896203 GCF_003573695.1 Papaver somniferum | reverse complement strand
TTTTTTTTGTTAAACTGGATCTGTTTTATATGTTTTCATATTAATTTTAGATCAGACTATTTCTTTTCGTTTCATCATACATGTAACTTCATCTATTCTAGTTGTATGAGAGTTGCTGGTACAAAGAACTCAGGCAGTTCTACTTGTATTTTTTGGGTTGTAACTGCTTGAAACGGTTGTCGGATTTGTTTTTGCATCTTATGAAGGCATGCAACGAAATGAATGTCAGCCACACACCTCGGAGCAATTTGGACCGTAGATTCTTTCAGTGATAGCACGTGATTTTTAAGTGTGCACGTGCGTGAAACATTTAACGGAGTGTCAAACTGCGTAAATAAGTTAACTGACGGAAGTTAATGGACGTCAGATGACAATAACAGTTTGACCAGTTGACTTGGTTGACTAACGGGTCGACGACCCAAACTCTAAAACGGACAAACTTACGATCCAAACTCAAATACATACCAAAACTTACGATCCAAACACTAATTAACTCAAATAAGAATGATGAAGAAGAGAATACGAGAGTTTATCTTCTCGATATGGTCTAGATAAGACCAAGACAAATTACTGATACACCCAACAGATTGATAAGGGCAGCCCCAGTCGGAAATGGAAACTATTTTGCCCTTCAAACAAATTCGATAGTATCT
>NC_039365.1:20892718-20895540 GCF_003573695.1 Papaver somniferum | reverse complement strand
TATCTGGAAGTGCATGAAATACATTATCCCTGTTAGAGCTAAAATTGCAGTTTACAAACCTGAAATTCTACATGAGTGTCCTCTTTGCAACTGTGGAATTGAAACTATGATCCATCTATTTTTTGCTTGTCCCTTTGCTTGAACTATGTGGTTAACAATGAATATCAACATAGATGTTGTTGCAAGTAATTATGTTTCTGTCCAAGATTGGATAATCACTTGGTTTACCAGATCAGGTAGTACAGATTCTGTTTTATTCTTGAGTAATCCAAAATATATTTATAGATTAATGTTGTAGTGCCCCCAAAGCTAGCAGCTGACTAATCCAAGAGATTAACTAAATAAGGAAGCACTACGAAACTAAATCAAATAATTAAGCAATCAATTAAGAAATCTGCTACAAAAACCTAACCCAAGAACTATACCCTCTCGGAAATATATACAAGAATTCATCTCAAATGATACATATACAATAGTCATTTGGTTTACAAATATAATATACAACATAATAAACATAACATAAGTTAATTAATTAACGGAGTCAACTCCTCGAAGCTTTCGCTGCGCAACTTTGATCTGACTCTGAAACTGAAAGTGGGAAAGGGTGAGCACATCATCCCTAGAAGGGGTGCCCAGCAGGAATAACATTTAACTTTAAAGAAATCATGATCAAGATTTGGAAAACAATTCATGTTCTTCCAAACATCAATAAGTGACCAAGTCACTTGAAATACACAAACATGTATATGAACAAACTCCTTCTTCAAATAATGTATATTATGGTTGTGCAATTCCAAACTCGCAAATCCACACCTAATCGTAAGTATGGATGTCGACAGTTCCGAACTCGCAAACTGCCGACCAATATATCATAAAAGCTCTAGGTATAAATGCGAATGAGCGTATCCTATATACCACAGGTGGAAATTCTTATTTCCCATAAAAATTCATATTGACATTCAAACATTACAAGTCCTTTCCAAACCATGGAAAGATTACAAAGAATCAACAGAACACTCATAATACAAATTGAACAATGTTTGAAATGCACAAATATACGATGCATGAGTTTATAAACATAAATCTTTGTAAAAGAAAAAATAATGGTTTCAAAAGAGTTAAAAGTATTCCCACCTCTTTTGATGACAAGCCACGCCTACCTCGAGATCCACGATCCACTGGTTCATCCTTTGAATCGATCGTTGTTAATACAGACTAACTGTTAATCACACAAAAAGTCTAAGAATCTAGCCAACATTGCTCACACAAGAATCATACAAGTCTATCTAATAGTTCTAAGCCTATTTATGACATTACACCTATTCATTATCTATCTTTAACACATCTAAGGTTTACTAATTCAATTAGATTGGTTCTATAGTCTATCATCTAGGTCTTATGAATATCTATAACTTTCTAGAAGAAGTTAAAGGTCAATTCAGTGTCCATAAGGGTCCCAAATATCAAGCTAAGAATGATCGTACTAAGCCCAAGTCCACTAAGCAAGCCCATTAACTAAGGTACAGTCCATCTGAGTCAACTAACGGTCAAATAGAAGGGCACAAGTCAACTAACGGTCAAGGGTCTCTAACAGTCATAGGTCAAGTCCAAGGTCAGGTCAAGGTCTAACCATTCTGGTCAAACGATTCAAAACTGGGTTAACTCAGTCACTAAGAATGATTCAAGTGAGTCAGTTAGCCTGACAGGGATGATCAACAAGCCTAACTCAAATTACAGGCTTCATTTCAAATCTACTTCATAAACATTTCATTTCTATCAAACTTAAAAATTCATAAATTCATTCTTAAACAACTTTGAATTTCAATTACAAATGTAAACTAAGTTTACCTGCAAATGCAGCTTTAAGCAAGTCTATAATGAATTCACCCAACTATAGACTACAACAGTTGAGCTTCAATCAACAATATTTATTCTATCAAACAATACTGTCATAACTAAACCCTACAATCCAACTACATTGTCAGAGCTAAAACCTCCCACAACATTTACATCAGTTCATCTCATTCACCGCCAAGATCTCTTCCTTACTCTCAACTACACTCTCACAACATTGACTCCAATATATTACCCTGCAGTTCACATTAACCCCTGCAATCAAACTCCCTTAACCACTCCATGACACTATACTTACCAAACCAACATCACCTGCAATTCCATCTCAGCACCAGCAACATCTCCAACTGCAGATTCATCTACACAGACAACACCACAATCCTTGGATATCACCTTCCATTAATCTAGAATTCATTTAAAACACAGTTCGTTCAAAACATCCTCCTCTTCATATAACTTCTTAAATCCACAGCACCACCAGTTCACCTTCATAGGAAAACACTCAATTCATCTCCTAAACATACATCCAACTCTGTCCATTCCATACCCAACAATATCACAGCCAACAACACTCAACAACAATGCTATTTACATACATATGAACACCTTCCATTCAAGCCTCCTACACAATCTATAAATTCAGTAACATTATTCACAAGAACTGCAATATTCTCCATCAATACTACTATAACTGCCATACCAATCAATACACAAGCATCTGCAATCAAAATTCAATTCTAATTCTAAACTTATTCTCCACTTCTGTTTCCATTTCACCTGCACAACTCATTCATCATTATTTGTATCTACTCAGTTCAATAACAAGCTCTTAACCCTTCCTGGTTTCCACTAACACCTTTCCCATAATATTTATAGCAAACACAAACCCAATCCTACTCAACATCAGACTCAAACAACATTCATTTAGTCTATCTAAAACAACTTCAACACCAACAGTTCATAATACC
>NC_039365.1:20892521-20892708 GCF_003573695.1 Papaver somniferum | reverse complement strand
TGTTCGAATTAAGGAAAAAGAATTGTCGGAGGCAGAGCTGGCGGTGCTATTGGAGCTGTTAGAGGTAGAGGAGGTAGAGCTGGAGTTGTTGGAGTCAGAGGTACCGGTGCAACTGCAGCTGTTGGAACTCAGTCTTCCCAAACTTCCACAATAACCCAACAAACTCCAAGAGGAAGAGGAACTGGAA
>NC_039365.1:20890067-20891643 GCF_003573695.1 Papaver somniferum | reverse complement strand
AAGTCACAACAAAACTCATCTTTAATTTCTTAACTTCATAACCAAACTTCTTTCCACATCAGTTCATGCATAACCTAATTACATTTATAACTTAATCAAGAGAATAAAACACTTTACTACTTTGCTGAGAATAATAATTACCTTAAATTACTCTTGTTGAAGCAATTGAAATCAAACTCTTCTTCACCTTGACTCAAATCAGTAGTTCATCACAAGATCATCAATTACCCAACATTTCAACTGAAACCCTAACTCTTAAATCGAACCAAACTTCACTGCATGCACAACTCAGCTTCAATCAAAACCCTAATTCACGACAAACCCATCTTTAATCTGTTACTTAAAGTCTCAACTTCATCTTCTAATTTGTCTCAGAATCAAAATCAGAAACCCTAATTTAACTTCTTAATTCCTTCATCTCTGTAATTCAATTCAAACTTCGATTCAACTAGTATAACACCATACCCACTCCACGAATTCCTCTTGTCAATCACTAATTTGAAGATTCAATCGACTCCAAATCCTAAATTACTTCTCTCTGTTACATCATCTCAACAGAAACCCCAAACTCTTCTCCTTCTTAATTGACCAAAACATCATCGACTTCATGGACTAACTGTGCTCAACAAAACTCTATGCATGGCTCTTAAACTCTCGATGGAAGAGAAACAGAGAAAAGAAAGAGAAAGAATAGGAAGAAGAAAGAAGAAGAAAAGAAGAAAGAGAAATAAGAAGAGTTAATTAGTGTTTGGGTCGTAAGTTTTGGTATGTCTTAGAGTTTGGGTCATAAGTTTGTCCATTTTAGAGTTTGGGTCGTTGACCCGTTAGTCAACCTGGTCAATTGGTCAAACTGTTAGTATTATCTGACGACCGTCAACTTCTATTAATTAACTTATTTACACGTTTGCCATTAATCAGTTTTGTCTTCCCTTATTCCCCTTCTCTTATTATCGTATCTTCTTTTCACTTTAGATCTAGATACCAGAAACTCCGAGAGGCAATTCAGAGATTCATAGGAAAAAAATACTCATTTATCTTCTTTATTAGCTCGACACATGAACGTTTCCTGTTAGGTGCGATGATTATGACGAGTTGATGAAAGAGGATAGAGGCGAGTTTGCTGGTTCTGAGATTTTAAGATGAAGAAAGGAGCAGTTGACGTTAGATAAGTGAATCAGAGCTATATACAGCACAACAAAGTAAGTAAAATCAAACCCACACATATTTTTTGCCCAAATTCCATGTTTAATTGTGTTAATTTGATAATGCAATGAAATTTTATTTCTAGGGTTTATATTATAATTGGAATTGAATGATTAATTTGATGTAACTGAACATGGGTATTTCTGATTTGGTGAAAATTGAAAATTAGGGTTTGTGTAAGTAGAATTAGGGTGGAAATTCTATCATGATTGAGTGAAATTGAATGATGTAAACATGATATGAATTACAATGACATTGATATAAACGACTATTAGTTATATTGAAATATCAATATCATAAGAATATGTAATTGAGGTATGGAAAATGGCTACTTTCATACATTTCATTTCACTGAAGTGTCAATCCAATTGTA
>NC_039365.1:20889898-20890057 GCF_003573695.1 Papaver somniferum | reverse complement strand
CAGCTGAAATATATTGTCTCGATAGAAATTATGGCAGGAGAAATAGATATCATAGATTCTGTTCGAATTAAGGAAAAAGAATTGTCGGAGGCAGAGCTGGCGGTGCTATTGGAGCTGTTAGAGGTAGAGGAGGTAGAGCTGGAGTTGTTGGAGTCAGAG